>NW_021636916.1:0-25400 GCF_004799145.2 Neltuma alba | reverse complement strand
TTTTTTTTTTTGGTAAACAAGAGGGCAGAAGCCCAAAAACTAAAACAGCAAACTTATGGGGACTATCCCAAACACTCAGCTTCAAACAAGGTCCTCAAATGAGGAGGAGACGAATTAAAAAGAGAGGAGTTAGATAAGCCTCCTTTTGCCAACGAATCTGCAAGTTGATTCTTCTCCCTTGGGATGTTCCGTATTTCCAGTTCCCAGTCATTCTTCATTAACTCTCTTATTTGGAGACAAAGTAGGCTCTCCGTATCGATGCCTTTTTTCTTCAACAAATCAATTGATATTTTGGAATCAGATTCCAAAATCACGTTCTTGAAACCAAGATCCCAGGCTAATTTAAGCCCCTTAAAGATAGCCCATTGTTCAGCCTCCATAGCAGTGCAAAAACCAATGAAATGAGAAAATCCTGCTATCCATGTACCATTACTATCTCTTAGGACTCCGCCACACCCAGTTTTTCTCAAATTTGCAGTCATGGCACCGTCCACATTAACCTTTATCTATCCGGCAATTGGGGGACTCCAAGAAATCGCAGTTGCAATAGTCTTAGCAACTTTATTATCATCCTGCAATATTACATAATTTCTCCACCCATTCTCAATTACAGCATACGGTTCACATGGTTTCTGAAATTCAGTGTTAAAAATCATCTCAGAATAATAATATAGCTTTTGGCAACAAAATGGGAGTGTTACTAGTGGGCGCTAGTGTGTGGGCTGGTGGGGTGTTAATGCAGACAAAAGAGTTGACCATAAACTAAAATTTCCAGGTCTCGGGGCAATAAAGTGGCGTTCCCTTGAAGCTGATAATCTTACATTTAAACAGAACATAACATCCTTGAAGATACATTTTACTCGGATTTAGTATACAAGTATGTCTATTTTACAAAATGTAAGAATCGAAAGCAAGAATACGAAAAATCGATCAAATGATTAACATCGTCAATATTAAAGAGTAAAAGGTTCCCCAAGTTTAGCAGGCCCGGTGTACATTCCAGGAAATCATGAGATCACAAAGACCCTTAGCTCACCTCCATCTCCTCTAGTAACGCGGGTATCTGAATCAAGATACGTCACTTCAAATTCACCACTTCCAGTGTTAGATGGAGGCCTAAATTGATCTGGAATTCGAGGTATCTCAAATGGTGGCAATTGCGACAGGTTCCCAGTTGCCTTCACAGTAGTTTTTTCAAAATTTATTTTTATCTTTGAAGATCCTGCAGTTATAAGAAACACCCACAGCAGAATCAGATAGTATCTGAGATTGAAAGATAGTCATTTCTGGCAAATAGCAGTCGTACAAAATATTATAGAAAAAGATAGGCATAGATTATAACCGATGAAGACACAAAACGATAATAAACCAACCTATGAGTTCAAATTTATGAGCTAATGTGGCTGTTACTTCGACAGGTGGAAGGGGCCATGGAGCACCCAGTTGAAGCTCCACTATATTATCAAAATCCTTGCTCAGGATATCAATTCGTTGAAAAACCTGTCAGCAAAGCAAAATATACGCTCGGTAGACTTAACCATTGATGAGAAATTGTAGAGCCAGAAGCAAAATCAAACAAGCAAGCAATATCAGTTTCTCAGACTCAGCTGTATGCGCAAATTGATACATGTCATCCAGAAGAATATGGCTCAGTAGCCATCAGAATTTTGAAAAAAATATAATAGAAACTCAGTCACGTAAAGCTCTAACAGTATTATAATTAAGGGAACACGTCACAGAGCAAAAATGAATTACCATAGTAACATTTATGTTAAGGTACCTGACCAAGAGTTATAGGAAGAAGCCTTCCAGTTGGAGGGCCAGGACGGCTCCCACCTAGTGTACGAGATGAGAAGGCACTGCTATAAATCAGTTTCCACCTCCCTTGCAATTTATCCAGGTCAACTGTCAGATCTACCAGTCCTCCAACACTTTCAAGATCCTTAGCTGCAGCATCTGCCTTTCGTAGATCATCTTCATTAGCAGCAAGACCTCTATTTAGCCCAGAAATAGCACTCTGCATTAATAAAGACAAGTCTTGGTACAAATACATAAAAAGGAATAATGATAAAAGTCAGAGTTTTGAGTAGAGCATCATGTTTACGAGTGCCCAGGCATTAGGAATTTATGCAGGACCTCTGCTGTATGAGCAACATATTTTACTGCATTCGGACCACTAACGGCCTTAGATAAGTTGGACACCTGTTGGACCCCAACACTACCAGCATGGGATGTATCGGGAAAAATTCAGCTCATATGCATACAGAATATGGATGGCCCAAGGGGGGAAAGGATGCAATGGAACCAGAAAACCATCATGATAGATAACAGAAATCCTCCTTTAACGTCAACACATCAGCATCCACCGTATACAAAACTACAACCAGAGATAACATTATGCTCCATAGGCAATGAATAATGGGGTATATCAGTTAAATCTATATAATCCATCGAGTTTTATCAGCATCCTAATAAAAAAAACTGACAATGTTTGTTCTCATTTTGGCATGTTGCCATTGCAGGAACCTGAAACACATCAAATTAAAGAGTGGAAGTAAAATACATTATAATTTGTCGTCTCCAAACTCAGTTCAGCGTCACACTGGCTTCAGTTGCACATGAGATTCATCAGTTTATTACTATACAATCAGCATGCATAAGGACTACAGCTTTCAGTGAAACAAGATATCAGTGCAAAGTAGCAGCCATGTCAGCTGGATAGCAGAGCTCCTAATTTAATAAAAAAAAATGCCCCAATTCCAAGTCTGTAGCTTCCAAACTGCTCGATCAAGAGAAAGCAAATTTCAAAATATTTCAGATTCTCCAGCGGGCTCAGTTTAATAACATTATTCAACTCAAAGGAGGACAAAGTAAAACAAAGGCGAGAACCCCAAGATCAAGAAAGGGGCATTTCCGCAACCTAGCGGACAAGCTAATACTATATTGAATCGTTTACAAAAATATTCTCAATTACAACTAAACAGTATTGGAAGATGCGAATGGAAGAGAAAAAGGGAATCTGGGGTCGATCGAAGATACACGAGTTTTATAATGGAGGAAAGAAACCCACCAGTAAATTGAGCTTCAGAGAAGCGATAAGATCTGCCGGCGGGCCTCCGTTTCCCGGAGACCGTGAAGGAGGCGAAGGAGTGTCAGCGACAGAGACTTGGTCCGCAGCCGAATTCAGAACAAGGCTTCGCTTGCGGCGGCTCTGGGAATGTTGCCACAGAGACGATTGGAGAATGCCCTTTGCATTGCAGGGAATTAAATTCCTGACAGGGGAAGAGGAGGAGGAGGAGGATGTTAAGCGGTGAGAAATGGAGATAGGAGATTGGGGAAGAACAGCGACGGAATGCATGGCCATCCAGGAGCTGGTTAACAAGTCGGAAGAGGAGAGCGAAACCGAAGGAGGGGGAATATTCGCAGTGGTATCGAGATTTTCGTGGGACGTTCTGAGTGTGAGAGTGAGAGAGAAGCACTGGCTGATGGATGAGAAAAGCGACAAAGAATGAAGATGACTGGCTCAACTCATACGCCGCTTTATAGGGCGCCACGTAGCGCTCGAAATCGAATGGGTCCCCGTCTCATGTACAAATAGTCAGATAGTACATAACGTACTTTTTTTTTGCAATAAAAAAAAGCTATTGGATCCTCGCATTCAGCATTTCAGCGAGGTCCCTTTATTCAACTCTACAAGCCTCCGTTCATCTTGCGTGCTGCTTGGTTTTTCAGATGAGCTATTCTTTACATAGGGTGCGTTTGTTTTGATACATTTCCTCCTGCCGCCGCTAGTATAAAAACTATTTAAAAATTTAATTTAATTTTAAATATAAAATCTCAATTCATTTTATTTTTTATTTTTATCTATTTTGTCCCTAATTAATCTTCATGTTAATTGCATGTGTTAAGAAATCTTCATCAAAAGGTAGTTTTAATGTACATTATTAATATCATAGGACAACATCTATTTATTATAAATGATTAACTTAACTAATTTTTTTAATATTTATGATTAATTGTTTGGCTTTTATATTAAGAACCAGAAATAGTAATTTTTTGTTAGGTAAAATATACTACCTCCGATTTTTAATATAATAAATAGTTAAATAATTTGAATAGATTGAAAAAATTAGTCAAGTTAGTTATTTGTAATAAAAAAGTGTTGCTTTTCTTAAAACACTTTTGTTAATTATGTGTATTAGCTAGAATTACCATTTGATAAGATTTTTAGCATGTATAACTACTATAAGGACTATCTTAAAAAAAAAGATAAATATGAGAAACAATATGAATTTGAATCTTATATTTAAGATCAAATTAAATGTCAAATTAGTTTTTATATTAAGTACTATAAGCAATAATTTCTTTCACTTTTTTGAAAGGATGATAATTAGCTTATTATGCTTCATTGGTAAAATAACATATTAATTCATGGCAAGCAGCTATCTACGCAAGTTTAAGAAATTTTTTTTAGCAGATTGTGTAACATAAGACCTCAAAGTATAAAGGTTAGAATCGAGACCCCACTAAATTTTAACAATGTGGAAGGTAGTACTCCCTCCTGTTTAAAATATAAGCTAAACTTTGTTGAAGGGGTTTGATTTTTTTATAAGATAACATTTATTTTTGTATAAATACTCGATGAGTCTTTTTTTTTTCAATTTTATCCACATATATTCTCTTTGCTTTTTGATTCGTTTATTTTTTATATATATTTATTATCTTCATTAATAAGGATATATTTAGAAAAAATATATATGCCTTATGTATTTACTGTTTTAAATTGATTTTAACTAATTTTTTTATAAACATAAATATATAAGGTTTAACTTATATTTTGAATCAGAAGTGCTTTATAAAACAGCTATGCCTTGTGGAATGAGCACTCACACATGAGGAGGTTTAGGTAAAAGAAATAGATGTATTCTTCCGATTCAAAATATAAGACCTTTATATTAAAGTGTATAAAAGTTTTATATTTAGGACTGAATGACTATATTGATTCAGATTTTTTAAAAACAAGAAGTGCATGGGTAAGTTTATTTGTGTACCTCTCTCTTTTTTCTTTTTTTCTTTTTTTTTTAAAAAAAACCAGGCTCTATTTAATGTGTTTCCGACTCTATCAGGTCAAGTTAAATGCACATACGGCAACAACCAAACATGCTGGTCAAACTATATAAGTATATCATGGGTATTGTTAATGGGTTTTTACGGCGGGAGAAAAAGGCAGCCACTTTTCGCACCAGAGGTGAAAATAACTTGGGCTAAGTTTTAGTTAAACAAGTATGAGCGTGTAACATACATCTAAAGTCTGAGTCAGTATTAAAACTTTTGTTTATACTTAAGCACCAACTTTCAAAATGCCAGACAAAGCTTATAAACTTTTTAAAGACCCACGTAAAATATAAATATCTAAAACAAGCTTAAAAGCCTTCATCTCCAAATTCACATGTAACCATTCAAGCATGTTTAAAAATCTACATTATGCCTTAAAAACCTAGGATGCATTATCCCACGTACTATAAGATATTAATAAGAGAAAGAAAAAATGCACAGTAACAATAGTCGTTTGAGTACGTAAAAATAAGAAAACTTAATCACTTGTTTACTCAGGAGATTTTTTTTTTTAAAAAAAAACCAACTCAAATATAACAAGCTCTATGTCAACTTAGTGCCTGTTTGGCAACACTTATTTGGAGCTTATAAGTAGCTTATAAGCTCTATAAGCTCGATTGACAAAAGTAAAGTCTATTTGGATCAGCTTTTTTGCAATCGGGCTTTTGTCTGAAAAGCTACAATAAGATATAAGCTAAAATTAACAGCTTATGACTTATAGCTTATGGCTTATGGCTTTTGAAATATGGAGAAAGAAAAAGTTAAGAAATTTATTACTTCTTTTGGTTCTTATTATAAGCCTCAAATAACTAATTTGTAGATAATAAAAAATCAATTAACATTAGTTGAAAGTAATGAATAAGTTAGAAATATATTTTTATTTTTAAATATGCTCCTAAAAATATACTTTTATTTTTTCATGTTTCACTTTATATTTAAAATATTTTTTGTGATTTCTTCATATTAAATTATTTTAATTTCATTGTATTATGCGAAATTATTTTTTTAATCATGTTTCATTATCTATTAAAACTCATGCCCATTTTGGTAATTTTTCAGCCAAAGTTACTTTTACTCAACTATAATCCAAACAAACTTTTTCCAATCTCATTTTTGTAAACTAACTTGTCTGAACTCCAATCCAAACACAATTCAGCTTATCCAATTTAACTTTTACCAGCTTTACTTTTCCATAAGCTACTTTTTCTATAAGCTGCTTTTTCCAATCGCTGATCCAAACGGACCCTTAGATTTCGCCTTTTCCCATATAAATCAGGACAAACACTTCCTATCGGGATTCTAATAATTCATTTTGTCTAATACTTTAGGATCCGTCTAGAACAGTTTATAAATAATTTTTCAATCGTGATTAACAAAATACAAGGTAAATATGTGAAAGGAGTTTTATCTCAGTTTACATAAAATGTGCTTATAAATTATTTCAATCATGATGACCAATAGGACCTTATTATGCTCCAGTAAACAGTGCAAATTAAGAAATAGGGAATGAATTAGCATTGCCATCTTGACAGCCAAAGAGAAGAGGTATGGAGGCAAACAATTGGTAATTGAAAGGGTTCAATTTGTGTGAGAATGATGAGATATGAGACTTGAAGTTAAGGTCAAATAAGTAATTTTATAAATAATTTATATACTTAATTTAAGTTATAAGATCAAGATGTAATTTTAACAACAAAATTTTGCATCAATTTTAAAAGGCGCAAAAATATATAATCACTGAAAAAAAGTAATTCCCTACCCAATACAAAACGACAAATGTTACTGGGTTACTTGACCCTGTCCCGAAATATACCATCCTACGCAATGGTTTGGGATATCCTGTAAGAAAATACAGTCATGTTCTATAAAATGAGCCATCCTGGCTAGTCTATCAGCGCATCCCTGGTTTTCTCTGAAGGCGTGCGATATCTCAGTGTCCCAATTATCAAAGATCAGTTGTCTCAAGTCCTGTACTGTCTCCTTCCAAGGGTGCGAGGGGTCACAGTCCGTCAACAATAGATGAAGAGCATCACTATATCCCAACTGTTTGCAGAGCTTTAGTCTTGTCAGAATGGCATGTAATCCCGCAGCAGTTGAGGACATAACACCCAATTTCTGCCGAAACCCTCCCTTCCGATGACCGAGAGAGTCACTAATAAAACCACCGCAAGTTGCTGTCCTTTCTCTTGATCTGGATCCATCCACATCTACTCTGACATAGTCAGGGGGTGGGGGCTCGCGTTGTGTGATACTGCTCCGTGGTATCTGGTATATCTGATGATGAAATCTTTCATGTTGTACTTCCTCCATTATGTGATTTAGAATCATGAAGGTCAGGTCCCTTGGTTTCGCAGCTTCCTCACCAAAGGCTTTCTTGCATCTATTTTTCCAAATCGCCCAGCAAATTGTTCCAAAGATTCGGCTCCACGACCATCCGGAAAATCTTCTATTTGCTGGGTTATTCCTGACGTTCCACTTTAGCCATCCCTTCAAGTCACAAAAGAAAAAAGCAGCATAGTATAACGGGTTAATAAAATGCAACCCCACTCTTTTGGCAGCCTCACAATCCTTCAAAATGTCGGTTTCTAACATGTGTTGCTCTGCATATGGGACACCTGTCACTTATTTTCTACCCCCGATCCTCACACTCATCCATCTCTCTCCATTAATGTATGTCCCGCTTTCTTCTTCCTCATCGCGTCTAACTCAAACAGTGTCGTTCTCGGTCTGGCTTCACTACCTCTTCTCTACCCAGCAAGAGCCAAACTTCATTTCTGATGGCGAGGGGAGAACGCCGATAGATTCGAGTTCTTTGCCCGAGAGTTGTTCCCGTCGCTCCATCTGAAAGCGGGTTAGTTTCGAAATGGAGGACCGAGTAAGACTACTATTTAGTTCAGTATATTTCTTATAGCAGTTGAGTTTGAGTGATACATAGCATATTCTTAATTGTTCATGGAACTTCTCGGCTACATTCTGTCTAACTTGTATTCTATAACTTGTCAGGATCCATTTACTTCTGGTTGTCTTAAACTAAGGAGTCGTGCTTTGGATTCCATGCTTATGAACACTGATTTTCATTTTCTTGTCATCTGTACCGTGACCTGCATTAATTCATTCCTTGGGAGAAGGGAAAAAAAAATCTTGATATGAAAGGGGCAGCATTTTGTATTTTACATTATATTACATATACTCATATATTTTGATTATTGTATTGTTATAATCCATCCAAGCTTCAAGATCTAAAATGCAAATGTTATCAAATAATGAACTTGATGTGTTTTTGGGTATCTAAGCTTTGTACCTTATTACGATAGTTTTTCAATCTCACCAACCCATAATTTGCATTTGAGCTTTGAGATAGGTTCTTATAGTTTCTGGAGTTAGGCCGTTGGTCCCAATCGTTCCAAAATGTTTCTAAATTCATCCTTCAGGTGCTGAGATGAATATGATAGCGTCAATGTGAAACCAACGCAGAGAAGATGAAGATCTCGACCTTGAGAGCCAGTTGCGGCGTGCAAATCATCTTCGGCATGACCACAAGATGTTAGAGTGAGATTTCAGAGCACAATGCGGTGGCATTTGAGCTCTAATTGATTGTCTCTGTCCTCCCCTGTTTTCTCCGATAGAACCAGAGATTAGTATCACTAGTGAGGAAAATTTCAAAGATAGAGCCATTTTGTACCATAAGACTTTATAGGCATGAAGACATAAAGGGAATTGGAGTATACTTAATGGTTGCTTCATGGCTAATCCATTACGCGAAGGGAATCGGCTGATGAGTCACAGGATTCTTCTGGGGACGAACAAGGGTAGAAGAAGGTGTTTCAAGGTGCCATAAAGCTAGCAATGCAGGGAAGGTCGGTCAAAGAGAGGAAACGAGGAAAATGTTTGGGACCCACAAAAAGGGCGTTAAAGGATTTTCATTGGAGAGTATAAATGAGGGGACATCAAGCGGGACCCACGAGGATAATAGTAAGGGAACATTGCAAATAATGACTCCCAAAATATAAAATTATGATTTAAGACCCTAAATTTAGAAAATAGTAAGTAAGGACCCGATCTTATTTTTGCAAATATGAAATCATATTGAAATGTCTGAAATACCCTTCAGCTCAATGACAAGTTGACTATGAGAAATGACAAGTTCATTTTAACAAATGACAACTTTAGTAGATCAAATCACAACTTGATTAAGGGTTTGCTAAATGATGAATTGACTATGTGAAATGACAAGTTCATTTTAGCGAGTAATAATTTCAGTAGATCAAATCACAATTTGACTAAGGGGTATTTTAGACATTTCACCAACATTTCATATTTATAAAAGTGAGACCCGATCCTTATTTGCTATTTTTCAAATTCAGAGTTCCTAATCATAATTTTATATATTAGGGGTTTTTATTTGTAATTTGCTCTAATAGTAACGCCAGTGTAGCCTTCTCAACCGTTGTGGGAAATTTGCTCCTAAAATAATTATCACTGCATTTGAATTAGTGGTAAAAAAAATAAAACCCATTTTTAATATAATTTTTAAAAAATTAAAATTGGATAAAAATTAGATTATATAATATGATTTATATATAGATTGAATTTTATAAGTTTGTAAAGTAAAAAAAGTTATTTGGATGATGATTAAATAAATAAGTTTAGTTTTATAAAATGACCAAAATATATATAACTTTTATTTAAATAGTTAAAAATAATTATAAAAATATGAATTTATAAAATATAATAATTTTAAATTATTATAATAGGAAGAAGTTATATTTAATAAATAAACTATATTTAAATTAGAAATCATAGTAATGTAAAATTTTTTAACCAAATAATATTATATAATTAATTGAATGATATGCTATGCACAATTTATATAAATATAAAATAAAAAATAATATTAAAAATTAAAATATTGTAAAAATTAATTTTACTTAAGAGAATATTAAAAATAAATAATTTAAAACCAATTGTAAATCACAAGAAATATGTAGATAGAAGCATAAGAACAACGTAAACATGATGGTAAAAATATTTTTTATTTTAAAAGGCTACTTTTGCATAAGTCATAAATAAGTTTTAGGGAAAATTTCACTATAGGACCGCAGAAGACAATTAATATCAAAGAGCCCCCAAAACTTTCTGAAACCTCACTGCAAGACCAAGGGACCAATTTGATATTAATTTTTAGAGTGAGATTACAATAATACCCCTCCCTTTTTATTTTATTAAAAAATAAATATTTACCGGAGTTACTGTTCCGGCCACCGGAGGTCGGAGGTCCGGCCACCAGCGCTCAGGTGGCCGCCGTCGGGGTCCGGTCACCGGTGGCCGGAACAGTAACTCCGGCGGGACCTCCGGTGGCCGGAGTTTTTTTGTTTAAAACAAAGTGGCCAAGGGAGGGTTTGAACCCAGGACCCCTTGGCACACCAAAAGACTTGTAACCACCAAGCCAAGCAACCCATTCAATCATAAAATGCAAATAAAACTACATATAACAAAATAAACGCAACAGTCCAAATGTAAGTAAACAAGTGAAATTAGACGATTTACAAGTGAAATTCAGAAATTTGCAACAAAAGTTAGGCAATTTACAAATAACATAATAGAAGTCATAACCCAAAATACAAGTGTTTAAGTGCAAATGAGCAAGTAAAATTTGAAGATTTACAATAAAAGTTTATGGATTTACAACCCAAATTTGGTAAACACAAGAGAATTCACAACCAAAAATATAAGTGTTTGAGTGTAAGTGAGCAAGTGAAATTAGATGATTTACAAGTGGAATTCAGCAATTTACAACAAAAATTAGGCAATTTACAAATAACATAATGGAACTCATAATCCCAAATACAAGTGTTTAAGTGTAAATGAGCAAATAAAATTTGAAGATTTACAACAAAAGTTTATAGAGTTACAAGTGAAATTCGACAATTTCACTTGTTCATTTGCACTTAAACACTTGCATTTGGGGTTATGACTTCTATTATGTTATTTGTAAATTGCCTAATTTTTGTTGTAAATTTCTAAATTCCACTTGTAAATCGTCTAATTTCACTTGTTCACTTACACTCAAACCTTACATTTTGGGTTGTGAATTCTCTTGTGTTTACCAAATTTGGGTTGTAAATTCATAAAATTTTATTGTAAATCTTCAAATTTCACTTGCTCATTTGCACTTAAACACTTGCATTTGGGGTTATGACTTCTATTATGTTATTTGTAAATTGTCTAATTTTTGTTGTAAATTGCTGAATTACACTTGTAAATCGTCTAATTTCACTTGTTCACTTACACTCAAACACTTACATTTTGGGTTGTGAATTCTCTTGTGTTTGCCAAATTTGGGTTGTAAATCCATAAACTTTTATTGTAAATCTTCAAATTTCACTTGCTCATTTGCACTTAAACACTTGCATTTGGGTTATGACTTCTATTATGTTATTTGTAAATTGTCTAATTTTTGTTGTAAATTGCTGAATTACACTTGTAAATCGTCTAATTTCACTTGTTCACTTACATTCAAACACTTACATTTTAGGTTGTGAATTCTCTTGTGTTTGTCAAATTTGGGTTGTAAATCCATAAATTTTATTGTAAATCTTCAAATTTTACTTGCTCATTTGCACCTAAACACTTGCATTTTGGGTTCTGACTTCTATTATGTTATTTGTAAATTTCCTAACTTTTGTTGCAAATTTCTGAATTCCACTTGTAAATCGTCTAATTTCACTTGTTCACTTACATTTGGACTGTTGCGTTTATTTTGTTATATGTAGTTTTATTTGCATTTTATGATTGAATGGGTTGCCTGGCTTGGTGGTTACAAGTCTTTTGGTGTGCCAAGGGGTCCTGGGTTCAAACCCTCCCTTGGTCACTTTGTTTTAAACAAAAAAACTCCGGCCACCGGAGGTCCCGCCGGAGTTACTGTTCCGGCCACCGGTGACCGGATCCCGACGGCGGCCACCTGAGCGCCGGTGGCCGGACCTCCGACCTCCGGTGGCCGGAACAGTAACTCCGGTAAATATTTATTTTTTAATAAAATAAAAAGGGAGGGGTTATTATTGTAATCTCACTCTAAAAATTAATATCAGATTGGTCCCTTGGTCCTGCAGTGAGGTTTCAGAAAGTTTTGGGGGCTCTTTGAAATTATTTGCCTTCTGCGGTCCTACAGTGAAATTTCCCCCAAGTTTTATGCACTTTTACAATCATGCTTTAAAAAAAAAGCTTTTTACTCATAAGTTAGATTGGTTAAAAGTTCAACCAAACAGTTTCTAAACATGTAAACTGGCTTATCCCACTTATAAGTTATTTTTTTACCATTGTATCAAACATAGTTTATGTATAGTTTTGCATCTTTCAAAACTAAATGGTACCAGATACTCTTAGTGTAAAATTTTATTATTAAAATTACACCCTGATCCTGAATTATGCTTATAAAAATAGACCTAAACTTGAGTTTGACCTGTAAGCCAGACTAATTTTGAGTAGCCTTGGTCACTTGAAACTATTTTCAATCATCTTCCTTACGCTTATCTTGGCTCGAATGGACTATGAATGCATACATGTTATCCGCGTGACCATGGATATCTCAGCGGCCCCTACAAGAGTTTGGACGGTTGGCGGGGATTTTCTTTTAATAATTAGAGAAATCAATTCAATACATCAAAATCTAATCAGGCATAACGTCGCATCTGTCTCATTAAATTATACAACTTCAAGAAATTTACAATATATTTTTCTGATAAAAAAAAAAAAAGAAATTTACAATATATTAACCCATACTACATACGATCTTTAATATTAGAGATATGTGACTAATTTGAGTAGATTAATAAAATTAATTAATTTAATTATTTGTAATAAATAGATATTATCTTATTTAAAATATCCTTACTAATTATGTATATTAGTTAAAATTAAACACGTATAACTATTACAAAGACTATCTTAAAAAATACTCTTCCGGTCCTTAATACATGACTCAATTGTTGAATCGGTTTTGATCTTAAATATAAGACCCATTTCCATTATTTATCACTTTTTTCTAAATTATCCTTTGTGGATTCTTCATCAACCATAACCAATTAGAAGAGAAAGAGGATGTATTAAGAAAGATGATTATGGTATTTTAGAAAAAACGTGTCATATTTCTTATAATTAACTTACCTAATTTCTTTAACATAATTAAATTAGTTAAATAGGTTTTGTATTAAGAATTGGAGGAGTAGGTAAATATAAAAAGGATAAAGTAAATTAAAATATTATATTTAAAACTAAATCAAATATCAAACTAATTTTTATATTAAAAATTGAAAGTAATATATTATATGCACTAAACACGTGAATATAGGCTATTAGAGTCCATTTGTCTCGGCGTTTGTGGAGCCAAAAAGAGCCTATTAGTGCCATAAGCTCGATCTATAATTTTTGACCTGTTTGACATGGCTTTTGGGCCATCCCACTTGTGACTGAAAAACAAGATTTAAGGGGTGTTTGGCAATTGCAAAAGTGTTTCTTAGAAGTATTTTTTCGTAAAACGAGGTAAAATCCTCTATATATTTACTTCGTAAACTGTAAAAACACTTGTGAAACCATGGTTTGGTTGCCATCCAAATACCCTTTAATCACATGACTGGAGAGATTGTTATTAGTAGCTTATTTATGATTTTCAGTGTTTATGAGCGCGTAATGTTGAATTTTAAAAAGTGTCAAATAATTATTAATTTCTCTCTCGCTCTTTCTCAGTTTATTCTCTCTCATTATCTCAATTAAAGGGGCGTTGGCATTTAGGTAATTTAAAAAAATATTTTGACTCAAGTGAAGATAGCTCTCATTTTTATTTATTTTGCTCAGTTTCCCCCTTTTTTTTTTTTTTTTTTTTTCTCCCCCTCCGATCCAGCTCCCAATTTTTCAAAACTCAAAATTTCAATCACTTCCCGCCTACATCAAAGTTGCGTAGGGAATCCCTTTCAATTTTCGGGTTTCGTCATTCCCTCCTCTTCTGAGAAAATCTGCCACTTTCTTCTTCCTGTTTGCCACAGAAATCTCTCCCATAGTAATTTGATTCTTACTTTTACCTCAACTTCCCATGTCCACTTCATCCACTCGCCGGATGAAAGACCGAGACGGAGGCGACGGCGGCGCCTCCGCCGTCAAAGTTACCGCTCACCGACCTTCCAGATCTCTAACCCCTGCTTCAAGCTCCGACAAAATCCCCAGCGCCAATGCTCTCCGTAAATTGTCTGCAGAGAAAGAGAATCGGAGATCCACGTCCCGTGGAGCCGCCGCGGCCCCGACCCAGAGACCTACTATTCGACCCATGCCCCGCGTCGATAAGGCATCGCTGGTAGGGGTAGGAAGCGGCAGTGACAGTCGTGACAGGAAGTCCACGTCGTCGGTCCCTCGAGGTAGGAGCTCTAGCCCTTCTGACTTTACCAGGGTGTTTTCGGATACCCGAAAAGATAGGCGGGTTTCAGTGGATCGGGTCGTTAAGGGGTCGGTCGCAGAACCTGACCGTTCTGCTTTCAGTGGGAGTAGGGGTCTGAGAGTTTCTAATCAGGCAAAAGGGTATAGAGATTTGAGCGTCAAAGGAAGCGCGCAGGTTGGTAGTAAAGCAAAATTTCGAGGGCATACTGAGGAAAGTGCAACAAAGATTTTGAATTCAGGGATTAAGAGTAGAAATGGCGGAGTAATGGAAAACAAAGTCGGAGAAAGTGAAAATAATAAATCTTTTGTGAAATCAAGTGCAAGTCATGACAGGGGAGATCTGCAGATATACCGTGAGAAGGTCCATTCTGAATCTGAGTCAAAAAATCCGACCGATATTGGTATGGGTGGGCATCCAGGGCAGTGTTCTGATTTAGAAGAGACTGGCAATGACATAAATTCATCTTCTACCGAGGTTGTTGGAAATTCTGATGGTGAGGCTAAGGTTTTGGACATTCCAAAAGAGAAGGAGTCGGGGGGTGATTGTTCCAGTAGTGGGGTTACATGTAAATATCCCAGCAGACTTCATGAAAAGCTTGCTTTCTTAGAGGGGAAGGTCAAGAGAATAGCGTCCGATATTAGGAGGACTAAGGAGATGCTGGATTTGAATAACCCTGATCAATCAAAGATCATACTTTCAGACATCCAAGACAAAATTTCGGGTATTGAGAAGGCAATAGATCACGTAGCTGGTGATTCAAATGCTAAAATAGGGTTCTTGAAAAGCAATGCAAATGATAACAAAGAACCCAATATGGTTATTGATAGTCAAAATAAGCAAGTTGACAAGGGTAAACGCGGGGCCAAAGAATTGAACAGTGAGGAATTGGAAGCTAGATTATTTCCTCATCGCAAGTTACTTCAGAATCGAACGTCGAATAAAGCATCATTGGAAAACTTTCGGAGCAATGAATTCAGGGAAAAGCAAGATGATATTGGAGCAAAGGTGGAAGAAAAGGAGCTGAGCCCTATTGAGGAGAGCAAGATAGCACAAGAGTTCTTGTCTAACCTTAATAAAGAGGCAGGTAATGTCAAATCAAGAGATGGAGAAGCTGATATGAAGTATTGTGGAGTTAAAGAAACAGGCGCTGGTGCACCTGCTAAAACAAAAGACTCCTCATCTGCCTTCAATCAGAAGTGTGATGTTGAGCTACTTCTCACAACTGATGAGAAGCTTGAAGAGTTTGATGATCAAGAAAACACGCAAGGGCTATATATTGATGAAGAGACAGAAGATGATTTCATTTATTCGCTGAATGATATAGGAAATAAGACAGCCGTAGGAGGATGGTTTGTGTCTGAAGGGGAGGCTGTCCTCATTGCTCACGATGATGGTTCGTGTTCATATTATGATATCGCGAATCGAGAGGTATGTAAGCCGTTACAGATTATACACGTCATTAGTCATTAAATGTAAGCACTATGCCCCATGCTATGCATGCTCCGTAATCGGGTTCAAAAAAGTTTCCTTCTTTAGTTGCTTTATATTTGCCAGCCGTTCTCCGTTCTAAGGAAATACTGGTAATTCATATTTCAGTTAGTTGATTTTGTTGCTCCATATTCTTCATTAAATTAAACGATCAAATAAATAAATGATCAAATTTCCCTATATGATATTCATATTTTTCCTGAAACCAATTGCATCTTTGATTACATTTTCGTAACGAATTATGCTTATAGATTCGTATTCTTTCTGTAACCTTAAACAAACATTGTGCCTGCTCACAGTTCACTATCTTTGCAGGAAAAGGCTTCATATATGCCACCATCTGGAGTTTCACCTAACACGTGGAGAGACTGTTGGATAATTCGTGCTCCTGGTTCCGACGGTTGCTCAGGAAGGTTTGTAGTTGCTGCATCTGCTGGCAATACTATGGATTCAGGATTTTGCTCTTGGGATTTTTACACCAAGGATCTCCGCGCTTTCCAACTAGAGTTCGGAACAGCCGCCTCTAGGACAGCTCTTCGACCCTTGTCCAATAACATTGTGCAAAGAAATTCTGGAGCCGGCAGTTTGGCCACTGAAACCAGGCAATGGTGGTATAGACCTTGTGGACCTCTGATTATCTCTACTGCGACCTCTCAGAGAGCTGTAAAAGTCTTTGATATTCGTGATGGAGAACAAGTCATGAAATGGGAGGTTCAGAAACCTGTTCTTGCAATGGACTATTCCAGTCCTTTGCAGTGGAGAAACAGAGGGAAAGTTGTGATAACCGAAGCAGAAACAATTTCTTTGTGGGATGTGAATTCACTTAGTCCTCAAGCCCTGCTGTCTATTCCTGTATCTGGGCAAAAAATTTCTGCTCTACATGTGAGTAATACAGATGCAGAGCTGGGTGGAGGGGTTCGGCAAAGGTGAGTTTGAACCTTTAACATTCTTACCTTTTGATTTGTCTCAGCATCTCTTGGTCACTTTTTTGCCCGTTGGCATTTTGTTCATATTGTCCTAGTGTTATCTTGAATGAAATTGTTTGTGAAAGCCCCTCTATTCGTTCATATATTGGCATTTATACTATTGTCACTCTGCAATGAAATTGTCTGCGTCTTGGTTTTAATTGTACCTCAACTACTTAATTTGTTTGCCTCCTAATATTTCGTTCCTGTTGTTTTGATATTATCTTCAATCAAACTGTTCATGACATAGTCGCTTTATTCCTTCCACATAATATCAGGGCGAGCTCATCAGAAGCTGAAGGAAACGATGGTGTGTTCTGCACTTCAGACGCTGTCAACGTCTTGGACTTCCGCCAGCCATCTGGTGTGGGTCTTCGGATATCAAAACATGGGGTGAACATTCAGTCAGTTTTCTCACGTGGAGACTCAATCTTTCTTGGTTGCTCAACTTCAAGTTCCATTGGCAAGAAGCAGTCCTCATCGATGGTGCAACAATTCTCATTGCGTAAACAAGGGCTCTTCAACAGCTATGCTATGCCAGAATCCAATGCACATCCTCACCACTCTGCAATCACACAGGTTTGGGGAAACTCTAACTTTGTGATGGGCGTCTGTGGGCTTGGGCTATTTGTGTTTGATGCATTAAAAGATGAGCCATTGCGGGCTTTCGATATGGATTCCACTAATACTCAGATGGTCAACCAAGTCATTGGGCCAGATGACTTATATTGGCCTTCCTTTGATTATCTGGGCTCTCGTGTACTCCTCATATCAAGAGATCGACCAGCTATGTGGAAGCAGCTCTCGTAGTCTTGGGGCATTTCTCTCTACGGTCTGTTGGCACTTCTAATGTTACAGACAGGAATCTGCTCAGGGATTCAAAAAGCATTTGCTTTTGCTGCTTCCTTTCCCCACTAATAAGTTAAGTTAAATTAAAGTCCCTTCTATGCGGTCTAAAGATGCTAAATTTAAGTTTTCCACTTGAGGGGATGCTGTAAAATATATGGATGTTTTTGCGTAAGCTTCCAAAGATTAAACTTAGCCTGTATGTGTTAAAGTTTTTGAATGCACGAGTGCCATGAAATTTTTTGTTCTGAAGTGGGGCTTAGTTGTAAAACAAGTTTTGCTATATTTCAAGTTTAGAGTTCTTTCCCTTGATTCCGAAAAAATCATTGTACTGGAAAGCTGAAAATATAGGTACTAGGAAACCAAACACATGGATATGTACTCCAACAGCCTTTGAGCTTGGTTAAGGCTCGGAGACTAAGAACCGTGGATTCTACCAGAACAATTGCATCCTCCATTAAACTAGAGAATGGGTCGGTTCGTAAAAGTGACAAATGAAGAGATGGTGACCGCTTTTCTTATCTAACTGGTGAAGTGATTACAAATCCACTTCGGTGCCTATCTGGGCCACACCAGGAAGAGTAGGTTCGTTATAAGCGGACCACTTAATTATGATTCCATAATGATTTATTCATTGACAACTCTTCCGTTTTATATTGTCTCTTTCTTTCACTCGCCTTCACATATGATTAGCTTTACAGTTTCTAGAAAAGACGTGGGATGGACTTCTCAGTTCTCACTTCATTTGAATTTTTTTTTTTTACAGCCCTGTGAAAAATAATATTAATTTAAATGTGAATGGTGTTGCATCCCCATTGGAATTTTTTTTCTTCTAAATTCATAAGATTTAAATTTAAAATATTATTTATTAAATATAAATTATTATACTCATGTCAATTTCTCTATTTAACATGACGTGGGCATAAAGATATACTCAGTTATTGCTCAACCCTTTTGTGTAATATTCTTCCATTCTTACGGCCCCTCAATCGAGTCCAATCTCTGGATAATTGAGCTTTCTTTCTACTTTCTAACCGTGGTGTTAATGATCGTCTTACTTATTAGTGGCAGTTGCACTAAATGATTTTTTCCCTCTCATTTATTATATTTTTTAACACCATGCAACGTGGATGCCATCAATGAAGGCAAAATTAGTTGCATTAAATATTTGGAATTTTGAAGGCAAAAAAAATATATTTGGAATTTGATTCATAATAGTGCTCTTCTCTCTTTCTCCCCCCCCCGGGGAAAAATAGAGCAGTTTTTCACCTTTCCTTCTCTTCTTATACCCTCGAAATCAGCCTTCAATGACTGCTAATAATTGCAACTTTAACATGCAACGTAAATTTGCTCAAAGGTGGATTCGCTTGATGTAAAGTTGTAAACTTTGAATATATATATATATATATATATATTTGCTCCTCCTATCTCAAAAAATATCAGTTTTCACCATTGGCATAAAATACTCCTAAACCAAAAATAAATAAATAGCCAATGGGACTTGAGTTTAGTGAAAGAAGCTAACCTCTTACGATGTAATGAACCAATGTTCGAATCTTCATCAGGAGAAGTGTCCACATTTAGTGTTTGAAAAGTGCCCCGAATAGGATTATCTTTTATAGAAGGATACGTTTGAACAAAAAAAAAAACTCCCTCCGGTTCAAAATATAAGCTAAATTTTTTTTAAAATGTTGGTTTTTTTATAAGATAACATTGGTTTTTGTCTAAGTATTTAATGAAGTTTTTTTAATTTTATCCTGATATATTCTCTCTCATCTTTTATTTATTTATCTCTTTTACTTATTATTTTATTTATTAATAATAGTATATTAAGAAAAAAATATATATACCTTACATATTTATTATTTTAAATTGATTTTAATTAGTTTTTTTATAGACGTAATTTATAAAGTTTAGTATATATTTTGAGCAGGAAGGAATACTGTTCACATATCGACATTGTTACAGTGGCCTACGATACTAAAGGGCCTACCCCATCAGAGTGGGTCCCTTCAACTCGTTCAGGGCTCTTGCTAAGTATGGGTCCCTTCAACTCGTTCAGGGCTCTTGCTAAGTATCCATGGCCCCTCAAGTAAATGAGGTTGGTTTTGATAAATTGCCATTAAATGCCGGCAAAAAATGGGCCATTAAATACTCATATGGCCCTTTAGGTTTTGCTTTTGTTCTTTTTTGCCCTTACCGCTTTCATATTTACGGCCATAATTTTCCATAGCATTCATGAAAGGTTACGGAAAATATAGAGATGATAGTGATCCTTAAATTCATAACAACGCAACTTCGTATCATAATTTCTTTGACTATGCAAATATGTGAATATAGGACATTTAGTCTAATTTTGGGAAAATCACAAAAAAGACCATGAAATTTGAAAAACACAGATAAAGACCCGCAATAACTTCAGTATGGATTTTAACAACTTCATGACGTATTATTATTGTCAAAAGCTATAGTAAAATTATCATGAGTCCCTATCTTTGTTTTTCAAATTTTAAGGTTTTTAATTGTGATTTTTTCTTAACTTTTTCTCCATGCCCATGTTGTACAAATTTCATTTGATAGTGTTATCGTCCAAGTTCACTTTGATTGTCATTTACCCCGTTAATATTTCATGCAATCCAATTGTTTCCACTTTTTACTTTTAGAACAAAGCGGAAAATGAAATTTAATTCACAAGGGTAGGTAAAATTTTGTTTTTCTTTTTAAAAGAATTTTAGTCACAATATTACATTATTAAGGCTTGTACCTAACGTGTATGGCAAGTGAAATCTGACTACTATGCCTAACTGAAAGCATCAGATATTACCAATATATTTTGTTTAATATTTAATCGGAGAAATTGGGAGAAATTCTCTCATTAAAATCAACTGGTGAATGGTACTACCTATTCCTTTTCGATATAAAAAATATAAAACGTACTCCTCCCGTCCTTAATATAGACCCATTTAACTAATTTGATTAGATTAAGGAAGTTAGGTAAATTAGTTAATTATAAGAAAAGTGACACATTTTTCCTAAAACACCATAATCATCTTTCTTAATATCCTCTCTCCCTCTTCTACTTGATTATAGTTGAGGGAATATCTATAGGGGTAATTTAGAGAAAATTAATAAATATGAGAAATTGATCTTATATTTAGGACCAAAACCAACTCACTAATTGGGTCCTATATTAAGGACCGGAGGAGTAGCATTTTACTGTTTAGGTATCGTTCTCCAATTAAATTTGTCAATTAGGAATTTTTTCAACTTTTCTTATTTAACAGGTATGGTAACATTTAACACTTTAATGTTATTTTTCATTTATATCCAGTATCCTAATCTTTTTATAATATATATAACAACAGCCAAATGTTATTTTTTGGTCCTAATCTTATTTATATTGTATCTAATATCCTAAAATATAAATAAAATTACGATGATGGATTTAACTGAAAGATAACATTAAGGGATACTGAATGCACTAGAAAAATAATATTAGAGTAATGAATGTTTATATAATATTGAAAAAATGGTGCTTGCTTTAATGAGGACATACATAAATGTATAAATATGATACTATGTAGTATCTCATTCTATTCCAAACATAAGGAAGCTTGTTTTTCCATGAGAAAATAATTTATATGGTACATCGCCTTTTTCAACATTTATTTAAATTAATTCCTTGTACTTTACAAAATGTTAAAAATATTCGACACACACACACACACCGTATCACTGAAAATTAAATTAATCTATATTAAAACCAAAAATATTGAATATGATGGCTTGCATTGCGTTGATCATGAGTATGACTTTTAAGGCATGGCCTTAATAATGATGGATTTCGAACTTCAATTTAATGCCCAATGTTGATTTTGATTTCTTAATGAGTTTTTTTTTTGGTACCAATTTTTTTAATATTAAAAAAGTGTTTTTTTTTTTTTGTTGCCTGAGCCGGATAATGAGTTAGATGAATGATTTTCTACCAACCAGAGCAAGTTGAGGATATGGACAATAAATCGCATCTCAATTTTAAAGAGACGGACATGTTATATCGATAATTAATTTGAATAAATCAAACATCGTGTCATGAATAAAAGAAATGTCAACGTTTTCAATTATGGATATTATATTGTAAACCTAAAATGATACTTTCTTGACTAAAGTATACATTTAGTTCTTTAACTTTGTATAAAATTTTAATTTGATTCTTTAACTTTAAAAATATACTTTTAGTCCTTTAACTCTAAAGATTTTTAAAAAAATTATGATATTAAGATCTTAAATATTGATAAAATATTTTCAAATGCTAACATATTAAGTTTAGTTTTCAAAACATCTATGATTGTTACAAAAAAATCATCATTAAAGCCTAATGATTTTAGGGTTAAAGGACCAAATGTATGTTTTTAAAGTTAAGAGACTAAATTAAAACTTTGCATAAAATTAAATGACTAAATGTATACTTTAGCCTACTTTCTTCATTTTGTAAAATAACTCCAAAGATATTTTGCTTATGAATGAAGAGTTCCATCGTTTTGGTTCAAATTTGTCCATCACAATTTAATCCAGGGTAGGAACTAGGAACCTTCCCATAATCTTATTTATTAATTGTGGGATATAAACATCTAGGACACAGTGGGTTATATTATATATATGTGTGCATGCATGTGGGCCGATTAAAGCAAAGTCGTTTAGTTCTCTCCTAAAGAAAACGTTAAGGTCATATATATGCAACCAATAACAACTTAACAAGTATATTTACTAAGGTCATATACATTGCGTGCATGAGGGTGCTTGGTCAATCGTTATAGCGATGGATGGATACGATTGTATTTGAAAGAGGAGACATTTTTTTTTGGAAAAGGGGGAAAATTGAATTAAAAATTTTATTGGTAAGAAATGATTTGATAAATTTTGATACACATTTACAAATTTGGCATAGACAGAGTCGTGGTGTTTTGATTTAAATCATTTTCACCAGTAGAATTTTCAATTGGAGACTTTTTCAAAATTTTCCTTATTTTTTATATAAATATTTACCTTATATTTACCATCATATGCATGATTTGATACTTGATAGTGCCTTTTCTAAAATTATTTTAACTTAAAAGGAGCTGTGAAAGAATTAAAGGACACAATAGAGACATGCAAATGCAATGGTGGTGGGGTTAAAACCAAAGAGAATTTAGTTAAAGCCACCTAACATGGTTGCTCACATTCACATAATCATCTTTTTGCTTATTTTGGTCAAAATTAAAATTAACCCCCAAACAGTGATACATACATGTGATTAACTTTGTCCATTTGTTCTTGTTTTGTGTAATGTTATGACTTTATACCTAACCCAAAGAATAAAGTATCCTGCCCCTGTTGTGCAGCATGTATCAGAATATGGTTCCAGAAACTCCAAAACTTGATTATTTCCTCTCTTTCACAAATCACATAACTCAGAAATGTAAATTCTAGAGAAGTGGAGGTCCCATCACTTTCTTTCCTTTTCCTGTCTTCCTCCTCAACTCCCAACCATCATTATATTTACAGATAAACTACTCCTTCTTCCTGATTTCTAGTATATATAGACACACATACACAAACCCTCAAGCACACGTTGTGTTATTGATCACAAGCACACAGAGAGAGAGAGAGATGAGGAGAGAGAGTCATCCATTGTTGAGAGGAGGAGGAGGAGGAGAGAGGAAATACAGACATGGGTTCACAGAAGGAGAGATGAAGTCACTGGGAAGCATATGTGAGGTTTTGTTGCCTTCTTTGCCTTTGGAGGCTCTTCAATCTCAGACTCCTCCTTCTAAGCCTCTTTCATCCTTCTGGGCTTCTTCTGCTTCTCACCATCCCATCCCTCATCTGGTACGTACCTACCCTGTCTTCTTCATTTCTGATCTTTCTCTGCAACTTTGTATCAAAAAGGAAAGTTTCTGTTTGTTTGGTTTCTGATGAATTCATTAGAAACACAGGCCATGCATATGGCATGACACTGTTTCTGTGTAAAGTTTTAACTTTTAGCATGACTTTGTGTTGGTTTAATTTCACCATTTCTTCTTTCTTTCTTTCTTTCTTTTTTTTAATCGAAGTGAAAGAAAATAAACTTCACACACTTTTAAAATTTCTCCTCCTTTCTAGTTGTAGTTTTCTTTGTGGTGTCCCACCATATTTCTTTAATTTGAAGTCTTTTCAAAGCAGTTATCCTCTATTAATATATAATCAATTTTTTCCATTAAAATAATAATAAAAAATTAGAGCCATATGTTGACGTTGTACTTGTACTCACATAATTGGCCTATTTTATGCCCCAGTCAATTTAATTCGCCTATTTGTTAAAGTGTTAAACCAGTTTTGGCTTGCATGTGAATTAGTGTTGGCCTATCATGTAATCTTCTGGTTCTAATTATAAAACTTTATTTGTAATCTACAAACGTGATTTTATAATTAGGATAAAAAGTAATATTATGTAATAAGTGTTCATGTTTGGACGCGCATGTGTAATAAAATTACCAAATAAAGAAACCTCTATCGATCGATTTAATTTATTCATTTGTTTTTGGAAACTGAATAGGGCCGCATTATTTCTTTAAGCCATATAAATATTTATCCGTTTGTGTCAGTGATTCATATTTAAATTTATGCAATTTTACAATCAGACAATTGACATAATTTCAATGAAAAATCTGTTAGGACTGAACCATGCATTTCCACTTTTCTTAATTCACACAATAAAAACATAATCAAAAAGAAAATATTAAAAAATTATGCATGAAAATAATCATTGTATCTTCACTACCAAAAAATAAATATAATTGCATAATAATAACAAAACCATAACAAATGGCACTCAAGATTCCCCCTTTTTTTACTATAAAAATATTAATTTGTTCCTTCAAAACCATAATCATTTTAATCTATTAATTGTTAGATAAGCCGTATAATAATGATTTATAAGGAGAGGGCTGCAGGTTGCAGAAAAGTTAGCGAATAGAGGTTTGATAGAAGCAGTGATCCTGGTTAGAGTGATTCTATGGCTTCTCTCGACAAGGCTAGGCACATTGTTGCTTTGTGGATCTCTGTGTTTCAGTGAGAGATGGCCCTTCCTCAACAATTTCTCAGGCATCCCTTTGCACAAACGAGAGAAGGTTGTTCAGAGCTGGCTCCAGCATCGCTTCCTCACTCCTATCAGACTCGCTTTTGCTTACGTCAAAGTCTTATGCCTCTTAGTTTATTTCTCCTGGGTATTCTTCAACCTCCTTCCATCTTTTTATGTATTATCATCCCATTCCATTCCGCTCATGAATTACATACACTCATACCTGACTGCATTAAAATTCTCAGAACGGAAATCCATTGAATCCAAAGTTTTGATCCCTGCAGGTTGATGAAAATGGTGAGAACCCAGCATGGAAAGCCATTGGATATGAGGTGCCTGCTGATGATGAGAAACCAAGCAATGACTCTAACGTGAGGCCTCTTCAAAAGGGAATCGTAGAAACCATTATGAGTCTGATTCAACTCTGAAACAATCTCTAGTTGAGAAAGGCCTCCATGTCACA
>NW_021636915.1:0-158992 GCF_004799145.2 Neltuma alba | reverse complement strand
TAGGACCGCAGAAGACAATTAATATCAAAGAGCCCCAAAACTTTCTGAAACCTCACTGCAAAGACCAAGGGACCAATTTGATATTAATTTTTAGAGTGAGATTACAATAATACCCCTCCCTTTTTATTTTATTAAAAAATAAATATTTACCGGAGTTACGGTTCCGGCCACCGGAGGTCGGAGGTCCGGCCACCCGCGCTCAGGTGGCCCGCCGTCGGGGTCCGGTCACCGGTGGCAGGAACAGTAACTACGGCGGGAACTCCGTGGCCGGAGTTTTTTTGTTTAAAACAAAGTGGCCAAGGGAGGGTTTGAACCCAGGACCCCTTGGCACATCAAAAGACTGTAACCACCAAGCCAAGCAACCCATTCAATCATAAAATGCAAATAAAACTACATATAACAAAATAAACGCAACAGTCCAAATGTAAGTAAACAAGTGAAATTAGACGATTTACAAGTGAAATTCAGAAATTGCAACAAAAGTTAGGCAATTACAAATAACATAATAGAAGTCATAACCCAAAATACAAGTGTTTAAGTGCAAATGAGCAAGTAAAATTTGAAGATTTACAAAAAGTTTATGGATTTACAACCCAAATTTGGTAAACACAAAAGAATTCACAACCAAAAATATAAGTGTTTGAGTGTAAGTGAGCAAGTGAAAATTAGATGATTTACAAGTGGAATTCAGCAATTTACAACAAAAATTAGGCAATTTAAAATAACATAATGGAACTCATAATCCCAAATACAAGTGTTTAAGTGTAAATGAGCAAAAAAAATTGAAGATTTACAACAAAAGTTTATAGAGTTACAAGTGAAATTCGACAATTTCACTTGTTCATTTGCACTAAACACTTGCATTTGGGGTTATGATCTATTATGTTATTTGTAAATTGCCTAATTTTTGTTGTAAATTTCTAAATTCCACTTGTAAATCGTCTAATTTCACTTGTTCACTTACACTCAAACATTACATTTTGGGTTGTGAATTCTCTTGTGTTTACCAAATTGGGTTGTAAATTCATAAAATTTTATTGTAAATCTTCAAATTACTTGCTCATTTGCACTTAAACACTTGCATTTGGGGTTATGACTTCTATTATGTTATTTGTAAATTGTCTAATTTTTGTTGTAAATTGCTGAATTACACTTGTAAATCGTCTAATTTCACTTGTTCACTTACACTCAAACACTTACATTTTGGGTTGTGAATTCTCTTGTGTTTGCCAAATTTGGGTTGTAAATCCATAAACTTTTATTGTAAATCTTCAAATTTCACTTGCTCATTTGCACTTAAACACTTGCATTTGGGTTATGATTCTATTATGTTATTTGTAAATTGTCTAATTTTGTTGTAAATTGCTGAATACACTTGTAAATCGTCTAATTTCACTTGTTCACTTACATTCAAACACTTACTTTTAGGTTGTGAATCTCTTGTGTTTGTCAAATTTGGGTTGTAAATCCATAAATTTTATTGTAAATCTTCAAATTTTACTTGCTCATTTGCACCTAAACACTTGCATTTTTGGGTTATGACTTCTATTATGTTATTTGTAAATTTCCTAACTTTTGTTGCAAATTTCTGAATTCCACTTGTAAAATCGTCTAATTTCACTTGTTCACTTACATTTGGACTGTTGCGTTTATTTGTTATATGTAGTTTTATTTGCATTTTATGATTGAATGGGTTGCCTGGCTTGGTGGTTACAAGTCTTTTGGTGTGCCAAGGGGTCCTGGGTTCAAACCCTCCCTTGGTCACTTTGTTTTAAACAAAAAAAACTCCGGCCACCGGAGGTCCCGCCGGAGTTACTGTTCGGCCACCGGTGACCGGATCCCGACGGCGGCCACCTGAGCGCCGGTGGCCGGACCTCCGACCTCCGGTGGCCGGAACAGTAACTCCGGTAAATATTTATTTTTTAATAAAATAAAAAGGGGGGTATTATGTAATCTCACTCTCTAAAAATTAATATCAGATTGGTCCCTTGGTCCTGCAGTGAGGTTTCAGAAGTTTTGGGGGCTCTTTGAAATTATTTGCCTTCTGCGGTCTACAGTGAAATTCCCCCAAGTTTTATGCACTTTTACAATCATGCTTTAAAAAAAAAGCTTTTTACTCATAAGTTAGATTGGTTAAAAGTTCACCAAACAGTTTCTAAACATGTAAACTGGCTTATCCCACTTATAAGTTATTTTTTTACCATTGTATCAAACATAGTTTATGTATAGTTTTGCATCTTTCAAAACTAAATGGTACCAGATACTCTTAGTGTAAAATTTTATTATTAAAATTACACCCTGATCCTGAATTATGCTTATAAAAATAGACCTAAACTTGAGTTTGACCTGTAAGCCAGACTAATTTTGAGTAGCCTTGGTCACTTGAAAACTATTTTCAATCATCTTCCTTACGCTTATCTTGGCTCGAATGGACTATGAATGCATACATGTTATCCGCGTGACCATGGATATCTCAGCGGCCCCTACAAGAGTTTGGACGGTTGGCGGGGATTTTCTTTTAATAATTAGAGAAATCAATTCAATACATCAAAATCTAATCAGGCATAACGTCGCATCTGTCTCATTAAATTATACAACTTCAAGAATTTACAATATATTTTTCTGATAAAAAAAAAAAAAGAAATTTACAATATATTAACCCATACTACATACGATCTTTAATATTAGAGATATGTGACTAATTTGAGTAGATTAATAAAATTAATTAATTTAATTATTTGTAATAAATAGATATTATCTTATTTAAAATATCCTTACTAATTATGTATATTAGTTAAAATTAAACATGTATAACTATTACAAAGACTATCTTAAAAATACTCTTCCGGTCCTTAATATATGACTCAATTGTTGAATCGGTTTTGATCTTAAATATAAGACCCATTTCCATTATTTATCACTTTTTTCTAATTATCCTTTGTGGATTCTTCATCAACCATAACCAATTAGAAGAGAAAGAGGATGTATTAAGAAAGATGATTATGGTATTTTAGAAAAAACGTGTCATATTTCTTATAATAACTTACCTAATTTCTTTAACATAATTAATTAGTTAAATAGGTTTTGTATTAAGAATTGGAGGAGTAGGTAAATATAAAAAGGATAAAGTAAAAATTAAAATATTATATTTAAACTAAATCAAATATCAAACTAATTTTTATATTAAAAATTGAAAGTAATATTTATATGCACTAAACACATGAATATAGGCTATTAGAGTCCATTTGTCTCGCGTTTGTGGAGCCAAAAAGAGCCTATTAGTGCCATAAGCTCGATCTATAATTTTTGACCTGTTTGACATGGCTTTGGGCCATCCCACTTGTGACTGAAAAACAAGATTTAAGGGGTGTTTGGCAATTGAAAAAGTGTTTCTAGAAGTATTTTTTCGCAAACGAGATATAAAATCCTCTATATATTTACTTCGTAAACTGTAAAAACACTTGTGAAACCATGGTTTGGTTGCCATCCAAATATCCCTTTAATCACATGACTGGAGAGATTGTTATTAGTAGCTTATTTATGATTTTCAGTGTTTATGAGCGCGTAATGTTGAATTTTAAAAAGTGTCAAATAATTATTAATTTCTCTCTCGCTCTTTCTCAGTTTATTCTCTCTCATTATCTCAATTAAAGGGCGTTGGCATTTAGGTAATTTAAAAAATATTTTGACTCAAGTGAAGATAGCTCTCATTTTTATTTATTTTGCTCAGTTTCCCCCTTTTTTTTTTTTTTTTTTTCTCCCCCTCCGATCCAGCTCCCAATTTTTCAAAACTCAAAATTTCAATCACTTCCCGCCTACATCAAAGTTGCGTAGGGAATCCCTTTCAATTTTCGGGTTTCGTCATTCCCTCCTCTTCTGAGAAAATCTGCCACTTTCTTCTTCCTGTTTGCCACAGAAATCTCTCCCATAGTAATTTGATTCTTACTTTTACCTCAACTTCCCATGTCCACTTCATCCACTCGCCGGATGAAAGACCGAGACGGAGGCGACGGCGGCGCCTCCGCCGTCAAAGTTACCGCTCACCGACCTTCCAGATCTCAACCCCTGCTTCAAGCTCCGACAAAATCCCCAGCGCCAATGCTCTCCGTAAATTGTCTGCAGAGAAAGAGAATCGGAGATCCACGTCCCGTGGAGCCGCCCGCGCCCCGCCCAGAGACCTACGGCCCCGCACCTACTATTCGACCCATGCCCCGCGTCGATAAGGCATCGCTGGTAGGGGTAGGAAGCGGCAGTGACAGTCGTGACGGAAGTCCACGTCGTCGGTCCCTCGAGGTAGGAGCTCTAGCCCTTCTGACTTTACCAGGGTGTTTTCGGATACCCGAAAAGATAGGCGGGTTTCAGTGGATCGGGTCGTTAAGGGGTCGGTCGCAGAACCTGACCGTTCTGCTTTCAGTGGGAGTAGGGGTCTGAGAGTTTCTAATCAGGCAAAAGGGTATAGAGATTTGAGCGTCAAAGGAAGCGCGCAGGTTGGTAGTAAAGCAAAATTTCGAGGGCATACTGAGGAAAGTGCAACAAAGATTTTGAATTCAGGGATTAAGAGTAGAAATGGCGGAGTAATGGAAAACAAAGTCGGAGAAAGTGAAAATAATAAATCTTTTGTGAAATCAAGTGCAAGTCATGACAGGGGAGATCTGCAGATATACCGTGAGAAGGTCGATTCTGAATCTGAGTCAAAAAATCCGACCGATATTGGTATGGGTGGGCATCCAGGGCAGTGTTCTGAGATTTAGAAGAGACTGGCAATGACATAAATTCATCTTCTACCGAGGTTGTTGGAAATTCTGATGGTGAGGCTAAGGTTTTGGACATTCCAAAAGAGAAGGAGTCGGGGGGTGATTGTTCCAGTAGTGGGGTTACATGTAAATATCCCAGCAGACTTCATGAAAAGCTTGCTTTCTTAGAGGGGAAGGTCAAGAGAATAGCGTCCGATATTAGGAGGACTAAGGAGATGCTGGATTTGAATAACCCTGATCAATCAAAGATCATACTTTCAGACATCCAAGACAAAATTTCGGGTATTGAGAAGGCAATAGATCACGTAGCTGGTGATTCAAATGCTAAAATAGGGTTCTTGAAAAGCAATGCAAATGATAACAAAGAACCCAATATGGTTATTGATAGTCAAAATAAGCAAGTTGACAAGGGTAAACGCGGGGCCAAAGAATTGAACAGTGAGGATTGGAAGCTAGATTATTTCCTCATCGCAAGTTACTTCAGAATCGAACGTCGAATAAAGCATCATTGGAAAACTTTCGGAGCAATGAATTCAGGGAAAAGCAAGATGATATTGGAGCAAAGGTGGAAGAAAAGGAGCTGAGCCCTATTGAGGAGAGCAAGATAGCACAAGAGTTCTTGTCTAACCTAATAAAGAGGCAGGTAATGTCAAATCAAGAGATGGAGAAGCTGATATGAAGTATTGTGGAGTTAAAGAAACAGGCGCTGGTGCACCTGCTAAAACAAAAGACTCCTCATCTGCCTTCAATCAGAAGTGTGATGTTGAGCTACTTCTCACAACTGATGAGAAGCTTGAAGAGTTTGATGATCAAGAAAACACGCAAGGGCTATATATTGATGAAGAGACAGAAGATGATTTCATTTATTCGCTGAATGATATAGGAAATAAGACAGCCGTAGGAGGATGGTTTGTGTCTGAAGGGGAGGCTGTCCTCATTGCTCACGATGATGGTTCGTGTTCATATTATGATATCGCGAATCGAGAGGTATGTAAGCCGTTACAGATTATACACGTCATTAGTCATTAAATGTAAGCACTATGCCCCATGCTATGCATGCTCCGTAATCGGGTTCAAAAAAGTTTCCTTCTTTAGTTGCTTTATATTTGCCAGCCGTTCTCCGTTCTAAGGAAATACTGGTAATTCATATTTCAGTTAGTTGATTTTGTTGCTCCATATTCTTCATTAAATTAAACGATCAAATAAATAAATGATCAAATTTCCCTATATGATATTCATATTTTTCCTGAAACCAATTGCATCTTTGATTACATTTTCGTAACGAATTATGCTTATAGATTCGTATTCTTTCTGTAACCTTAAACAAACATTGTGCCTGCTCACAGTTCACTATCTTTGCAGGAAAAGGCTTCATATATGCCACCATCTGGAGTTTCACCTAACACGTGGAGAGACTGTTGGATAATTCGTGCTCCTGGTTCCGACGGTTGCTCAGGAAGGTTTGTAGTTGCTGCATCTGCTGGCAATACTATGGATTCAGGATTTTGCTCTTGGGATTTTTACACCAAGGATCTCCGCGCTTTCCAACTAGAGTTCGGAACAGCCGCCTCTAGGACAGCTCTTCGACCCTTGTCCAATAACATTGTGCAAAGAAATTCTGGAGCCGGCAGTTTGGCCACTGAAACCAGGCAATGGTGGTATAGACCTTGTGGACCTCTGATTATCTCTACTGCGACCTCTCAGAGAGCTGTAAAAGTCTTTGATATTCGTGATGGAGAACAAGTCATGAAATGGGAGGTTCAGAAACCTGTTCTTGCAATGGACTATTCCAGTCCTTTGCAGTGGAGAAACAGAGGGAAAGTTGTGATAACCGAAGCAGAAACAATTTCTTGTGGGGATGTGAATTCACTTAGTCCTCAAGCCCTGCTGTCTATTCCTGTATCTGGGCAAAAAATTTCTGCTCTACATGTGAGTAATACAGATGCAGAGCTGGGTGGAGGGGTTCGGCAAAGGTGAGTTTGAACCTTTAACATTCTTACCTTTTGATTTGTCTCAGCATCTCTTGGTCACTTTTTGCCCGTTGGCATTTTGTTCATATTGTCCTAGTGTTATCTTGAATGAAATTGTTTGTGAAAGCCCCTCTATTCGTTCATATATTGGCATTTATACTATTGTCACTCTGCAATGAAATTGTCTGCGTCTTGGTTTTAATTGTACCTCAACTACTTAATTTGTTTGCCTCCTAATATTTCGTTCCTGTTGTTTTGATATTATCTTCAATCAAACTGTTCATGACATAGTCGCTTTATTCCTTCCACATAATATCAGGGGCGAGCTCATCAGAAGCTGAAGGAAACGATGGTGTGTTCTGCACTTCAGACGCTGTCAACGTCTTGGACTTCCGCCAGCCATCTGGTGTGGGTCTTCGGATATCAAAACATGGGGTGAACATTCAGTCAGTTTTCTCACGTGGAGACTCAATCTTTCTTGGTTGCTCAACTTCAAGTTCCATTGGCAAGAAGCAGTCCTCATCGATGGTGCAACAATTCTCATTGCGTAAACAAGGGCTCTTCAACAGCTATGCTATGCCAGAATCCAATGCACATCCTCACCACTCTGCAATCACACAGGTTTGGGGAAACTCTAACTTTGTGATGGGCGTCTGTGGGCTTGGGCTATTTGTGTTTGATGCATTAAAGATGAGCCATTGCGGGCTTTCGATATGGATTCCACTAATACTCAGATGGTCAACCAAGTCATTGGGCCAGATGACTTATATTGGCCTTCCTTTGATTATCTGGGCTCTCGTGTACTCCTCATATCAAGAGATCGACCAGCTATGTGGAAGCAGCTCTCGTAGTCTTGGGGCATTTCTCTCTACGGTCTGTTGGCACTTCTAATGTTACAGACAGGAATCTGCTCAGGGATTCAAAAAGCATTTGCTTTTGCTGCTTCCTTTCCCCACTAATAAGTTAAGTTAAATTAAAGTCCCTTCTATGCGGTCTAAAGATGCTAAATTTAAGTTTTCCACTTGAGGGGATGCTGTAAAATATATGGATGTTTTTTGCGTAAGCTTCCAAAGATTAAACTTAGCCTGTATGTGTTAAAGTTTTTGAATGCACGAGTGCCATGAAATTTTTGTTCTGAAGTGGGGCTTAGTTGTAAAACAAGTTTTGCTATATTTCAAGTTTAGAGTTCTTTCCCTTGATTCCGAAAAAATCATTGTACTGGAAAGCTGAAAAATATAGGTACTAGGAAACCAAACACATGGATATGTACTCCAACAGCCTTTGAGCTTGGTTAAGGCTCGGAGACTAAGAACCGTGGATTCTACCAGAACAATTGCATCCTCCATTAAACTAGAGAATGGGTCGGTTCGTAAAAGTGACAAATGAAGAGATGGTGACCGCTTTTCTTATCTAACTGGTGAAGTGATTACAAATCCACTTCGGTGCCTATCTGGGCCACACCAGGAAGAGTAGGTTCGTTATAAGCGGACCACTTAATTATGATTCCATAATGATTTATTCATTGACAACTCTTCCGTTTTATATTGTCTCTTTCTTTCACTCGCCTTCACATATGATTAGCTTTACAGTTTCTAGAAAAGACGTGGGAGGGACTTCTCAGTTCTCACTTCATTTGAATTTTTTTTTTTACAGCCCTGTGAAAATAATATTAATTTAAATGTGAATGGTGTTGCATCCCCATTGGAATTTTTTTTCTTCTAAATTCATAAGATTTAAATTTAAAATATTATTTATAAATATAAAATATTTATACTCATGTCAATTTCTCTATTTAGAGACAAAATGGATTGAGGTCTTATAATTAGGACCAAATAAAAAGCCAAATAGGGTCTTATAATAAGGACCGGAGGAGTACACAGGTATGGCTCAACTACTTTGTGGCTAATATTTCTTCCATTTCTTTACGGCCTCAAATCTGAGTCAAATCTCTGGATTATTGAGCTTCTTCTACTTTCTAACCGTGGTGTTAATGATCGTCTTACTTATTAGTGGCAGTTGCACTAAATGATTTTTTCCCTCTCATTTATTATATATTTTAACACCATGCAACGTGGATGCCATCAATGAAGGCAAAATTAGTTGCATTAAATATTTGGAATTTTGAAGGCAAAAAAAAATATTTGGAATTTGATTCATAATAGTGCTCTTTCTCTCTTTCTCTCCCCCCGGGGAAAAATAGAGCAGTTTTTCACCTTTCCTCTTCTTTCATACCCTCGAAATCAGCCTTCAATGACTGCTAATAATTGCAACTTTAACATGCAACGTAAATTTGCTCAAAGGTGGATTCGCTTGATGTAAAGTTGTAAACTTTGAATATATATATATATATATATATATTTGCTCCTCCTATCTCAAAAAATATCAGTTTTCACCATTGGCATAAAATACTCCTAAACCAAAAATAAATAAATAGCCAATGGGACTTGAGTTTAGTGAAAGAAGCTAACCTCTTACGACGTAATGAACCAATGTTCGAATCTTCATCAGGAGAAGTGTCCACATTTAGTGTTTGAAAAGTGCCCCGAATAGGATTATCTTTTATAGAAGGATACGTTTGAACAAAAAAAAAAAAACTCCCTCCGGTTCAAAATATAAGCTAAATTTTTTTTAAAATGTTGGTTTTTTTATAAGATAACATTGGTTTTTGTCTAAGTATTTAATGAAGTTTTTTTAATTTTATCCTGATATATTCTCTCTCATCTTTAATTTATTTATTACATCTTTTACTTATTATTTTATTATTAATAATAGTATATTAAGAAAAAAATATATATACCTTACATATTATTATTTAAATTGATTTTAATTAGTTTTTTTTATAGACGTAATTTATAAAGTTTAGTATATATTTGAGCAGGAAGGAATACTGTTCACATATCGACATTGTTACAGTGGCCTACGATACTAAAGGGCCTACCCCATCAGAGTGGGTCCCTTCAACTCGTTCAGGGCTCTTGCTAAGTATCCATGGCCCCTCAAGTAAATGAGGTTGGTTTTGATAAATTGCCATTAAATGCCGGCAAAAAAATGGGCCATTAAATACTCATATGGCCCTTTAGGTTTTGCTTTTGTTCTTTTTTGCCCTTACCGCTTTCATATTTACGGCCATAATTTTCCATAGCATTCATGAAAGGTTTACGGAAAATATAGAGATGATAGTGATCCTTAAATTCATAACAACGCAACTTCGTATCATAATTTCTTTGACTATGCAAATATGTGAATATAGGACATTTAGTCTAACTTTGGGAAAATCACAAAAAAAGACCATGAAATTTGAAAAACACAGATAAAGACCCGCAATAACTTCAGTATGGATTTTAACAACTTCATGACGTATTATTATTGTCAAAAGCTATAGTAAAATTATCATGAGTCCCTATCTTTGTTTTTCAAATTTTAAGGTTTTTAATTGTGATTTTTTCTTAACTTTTTCTCCATGCCCATGTTGTACAAATTTCATTTGATAGTGTTATCGTCCAAGTTCACTTTGATTGTCATTTACCCCGTTAATATTTCATGCAATCCAATTGTTTCCACTTTTTACTTTTAGAACAAAGCGGAAAATGAAATTTAATTCACAAGGGTAGGTAAAATTTGTTTTTCTTTTTAAAAGAATTTTAGTCACAATATTACATTATTAAGGCTTGTACCTAACGTGTATGGCAAGTGAAATCTGACTACTATGCCTAACTGAAAGCATCAGATATTACCAATATATTTTGTTTAATATTTAATCGGAGAAATTGGGAGAAATTCTCTCATTAAAATCAACTGGTGAATGGTACTACCTATTCCTTTTCGATATAAAAAATATAAAACGTACTCCTCCGTCCTTAATATAAGACCCATTTAACTAATTTGATTAGATTAAGGAAGTTAGGTAAATTAGTTAATTATAAGAAAAGTGACACATTTTTCCTAAAACACCATAATCATCTTTCTTAATATCCTCTCTCCCTCTTCTACTTGATTATAGTTGAGGGAATATCTATAGGGGTAATTTAGAGAAAATTAATAAATATGAGAAATTGATCTTATATTTAGGACCAAAACCAACTCACTAATTGGGTCCTATATTAAGGACCGGAGGAGTAGCATTTTACTGTTTAGGTATCGTTCTCCAATTAAATTTTGTCAATTAGGAATTTTTTCAACTTTTCTTATTTAACAGGTATGGTAACATTTAACACTTTAATGTTATTTTTCATTTATATCCAGTATCCTAATCTTATTTATAATATATATAACAACAGCCAAATGTTATTTTTTGGTCCTAATCTTATTTATATTGTATCTAATATCCTAAAATATAAATAAAATTACGATGATGGATTTAACTGAAAGATAACATTAAGGGATACTGAATGCACTAGAAAAATAATATTAGAGTAATGAATGTTTATATAATATTGAAAAAATGGTGCTTGCTTTAATGAGGACATACATAAATGTATAAATATGATACTATGTAGTATCTCATTCTATTCCAAACATAAGGAAGCTTGTTTTTCCATGAGAAAATAATTTATATGGTACATCGCCTTTTTCAACATTTATTTAAATTAATTCCTTGTACTTTACAAAATGTTAAAAATATTCGACACACACACACACACCGTATCACTGAAAATTAAATTAATCTATATTAAAACCAAAAATATTGAATATGATGGCTTGCATTGCGTTGATCATGAGTATGACTTTTAAGGCATGGCCTTAATAATGATGGATTTCGAACTTCAATTTAATGCCCAATGTTGATTTTGATTTCTTAATGAGTTTTTTTTTTGGTACCAATTTTTTTAATATTAAAAAAGTGTTTTTTTTTTTGTTGCCTGAGCCGGATAATGAGTTAGATGAATGATTTTCTACCAACCAGAGCAAGTTGAGGATATGGACAATAAATCGCATCTCAATTTTAAAGAGACGGACATGTTATATCAATAATTAATTTGAATAAATCAAACATCGTGTCATGAATAAAAGAAATGTCAACGTTTTCAATTATGGATATTATATTGTAAACCTAAAATGATACTTTCTTGACTAAAGTATACATTTAGTTCTTTAACTTTGTATAAAATTTTAATTTGATTCTTTAACTTTAAAAATATACTTTTAGTCCTTTAACTCTAAAGATTTTTAAAAAAATTATGATATTAAGATCTTAAATATTGATAAAATATTTTCAAATGCTAACATATTAAGTTTAGTTTTCAAAACATCTATGATTGTTACAAAAAAATCATCATTAAAGCCTAATGATTTTAGGGTTAAAGGACCAAATGTATGTTTTTTAAAGTTAAGAGACTAAATTAAAACTTTGCATAAAATTAAATGACTAAATGTATACTTTAGCCTACTTTCTTCATTTTGTAAAATAACTCCAAAGATATTTTGCTTATGAATGAAGAGTTCCATCGTTTTGGTTCAAATTTGTCCATCACAATTTAATCCAGGGTAGGAACTAGGAACCTTCCCATAATCTTATTATTAATTGTGGGATATAAACATCTAGGACACAGTGGGTTATATTATATATATGTGTGCATGCATGTGGCCGATTAAAGCAAAGTCGTTTAGTTCTCTCCTAAAGAAAACGTTAAGGTCATATATATGCAACCAATAACAACTTAACAAGTATATTTACTAAGGTCATATACATTGCGTGCATGAGGGTGCTTGGTCAATCGTTATAGCGATGGATGGATACGATTGTATTTGAAAGAGGAGACATTTTTTTTTGGAAAAGGGGGAAAAATTGAATTAAAAATTTTATTGGTAAGAAATGATTTGATAAATTTTGATACACATTTACAAATTTGGCATAGACAGAGTCGTGGTGTTTTGATTTAAATCATTTTCACCAGTAGAATTTTCAATTGGAGACTTTTTCCAAAATTTTCCTTATTTTTTATATAAATATTTACCTTATATTTACCATCATATGCATGATTTGATACTTGATAGTGCCTTTTCTAAAATTATTTTAACTTAAAAGGAGCTGTGAAAGAATTAAAGGACACAATAGAGACATGCAAATGCAATGGTGGTGGGGTTAAAACCAAAGAGAATTTAGTTAAAGCCACCTAACATGGTTGCTCACATTCACATAATCATCTTTTTGCTTATTTTGGTCAAAATTAAAATTAACCCCCAAACAGTGATACATACATGTGATTAACTTTGTCCATTTGTTCTTGTTTTGTGTAATGTTATGACTTTATACCTAACCCAAAGAATAAAGTATCCTGCCCCTGTTGTGCAGCATGTATCAGAATATGGTTCCAGAAACTCCAAAACTTGATTATTTCCTCTCTTTCACAAATCACATAACTCAGAAATGTAAATTCTAGAGAAGTGGAGGTCCCATCACTTTCTTTCCTTTTCCTGTCTTCCTCCTCAACTCCCAACCATCATTATATTTACAGATAAACTACTCCTTCTTCCTGATTTCTAGTATATATAGACACACATACACAAACCCTCAAGCACACGTTGTGTTATTGATCACAAGCACACAGAGAGAGAGAGAGATGAGGAGAGAGAGTCATCCATTGTTGAGAGGAGGAGGAGGAGGAGAGAGGAAATACAGACATGGGTTCACAGAAGGAGAGATGAAGTCACTGGGAAGCATATGTGAGGTTTTGTTGCCTTCTTTGCCTTTGGAGGCTCTTCAATCTCAGACTCCTCCTTCTAAGCCTCTTTCATCCTTCTGGGCTTCTTCTGCTTCTCACCATCCCATCCCTCATCTGGTACGTACCTACCCTGTCTTCTTCATTTCTGATCTTTCTCTGCAACTTTGTATCAAAAAGGAAAGTTTCTGTTTGTTTGGTTTCTGATGAATTCATTAGAAACACAGGCCATGCATATGGCATGACACTGTTTCTGTGTAAAGTTTTAACTTTTAGCATGACTTTGTGTTGGTTTAATTTCACCATTTCTTTCTTTCTTTCTTTCTTTCTTTTTTTTAATCGAAGTGAAAGAAAATAAACTTCACACACTTTTTAAAATTTCTCCTCCTTTCTAGTTGTAGTTTTCTTTTGTGGTGTCCCACCATATTTCTTTAATTTGAAGTCTTTTCAAAGCAGTTATCCTCTATTAATAATATAATCAATTTTTTCCATTAAAATAATAATAAAAAATTTAGAGCCATATGTTGACGTTGTACTTGTACTCACATAATTGGCCTATTTTATGCCCCAGTCAATTTAATTCGCCTATTTGTTAAAGTGTTAAACCAGTTTTGGCTTGCATGTGAATTAGTGTTGGCCTATCATGTAATCTTCTGGTTCTAATTATAAAACTTTATTTGTAATCTACAAACGTGATTTTATAATTAGGATAAAAAGTAATATTATGTAATAAGTGTTCATGTTTGGACGCGCATGTGTAATAAAATTACCAAATAAAGAAACCTCTATCGATCGATTTAATTTATTCATTTGTTTTTGGAAACTGAATAGGGCCGCATTATTTCTTTAAGCCATATAAATATTTATCCGTTTGTGTCAGTGATTCATATTTAAATTTATGCAATTTTACAATCAGACAATTGACATAATTTCAATGAAAAATCTGTTAGGACTGAACCATGCATTTCCACTTTTCTTAATTCACACAATAAAAACATAATCAAAAAGAAAATATTAAAAAATTATGCATGAAAATAATCATTGTATCTTCACTACCAAAAAATAAATATAATTGCATAATAATAACAAAACCATAACAAATGGCACTCAAGATTCCCCCTTTCTTTTTACTATAAAAATATTAATTTGTTCCTTCAAAACCATAATCATTTTAATCTATTAATTTGTTAGATAAGCCGTATAATAATGATTTATAAGGAGAGGGCTGCAGGTTGCAGAAAAGTTAGCGAATAGAGGTTTGATAGAAGCAGTGATCCTGGTTAGAGTGATTCTATGGCTTCTCTCGACAAGGCTAGGCACATTGTTGCTTTGTGGATCTCTGTGTTTCAGTGAGAGATGGCCCTTCCTCAACAATTTCTCAGGCATCCCTTTGCACAAACGAGAGAAGGTTGTTCAGAGCTGGCTCCAGCATCGCTTCCTCACTCCTATCAGACTCGCTTTTGCTTACGTCAAAGTCTTATGCCTCTTAGTTTATTTCTCCTGGGTATTCTTCAACCTCCTTCCATCTTTTTATGTATTATCATCCCATTCCATTCCGCTCATGAATTACATACACTCATACCTGACTGCATTAAAATTCTCAGAACGGAAATCCATTGAATCCAAAGTTTTGATCCCTGCAGGTTGATGAAAATGGTGAGAACCCAGCATGGAAAGCCATTGGATATGAGGTGCCTGCTGATGATGAGAAACCAAGCAATGACTCTAACGTGAGGCCTCTTCAAAAGGGAATCGTAGAAACCATTTATGAGTCTGATTCAACTCTGAAACAATCTCTAGTTGAGAAAGGCCTCCATGTCACAATGGACTCCCGAAACAACACCCTGAGAGTCAAATGTGACGTAGTGATTGTTGGGTCTGGTAGTGGTGGGGGTGTTGCTGCTGCTGTTCTTGCAAGTGCAGGCCACAAGGTGGTTGTTATTGAGAAAGGAAACTACTTCACGGCCAAGGATTATTCTTCCCTTGAAGGCCCTTCCATGGACCAAATGTATGAAAATGGAGGGGTTCTTGCTTCTGCGGACTCCAGAATTCAGCTTCTTGCAGGATCAACTGTGGGAGGTGGCTCAGCCGTGAATTGGTCTGCTTCCATTAAGACCCCATATGAGGTGCTTAATGAATGGTCTGAGAGCCATGGGATTTCCTTCTTTTCAAGCCCCGAGTATCTGTCTGCAATGGAAACTGTGTGTCAAAGGATTGGAGTCACGGAGGATTGTACAGAGGAGGGTCTCCAGAATCAAGTACTCAGAAGAGGATGTCAAAATCTTGGCTTGAAAGTTGATTTTGTCCCTAGAAACTCATCTGGGAATCATTACTGTGGTTCTTGTGGTTTTGGTTGTCCAAAAGGCGAGAAACAAGCAACCCAACTTACATGGCTTGTAGATGCTGTGGATCATGGTGCAGTAATTGTTACCGGATGCAAAGCTGAGAGGTTCATGTTGGAAGGTCAAAGGAGTGGAAGTGACAGGAAGAAGAAATGCGTAGGAGTGAGGGCAAAAGCTTTAAGCAGCAGAATCACTATGAAGCTGGAATTTGTGGCCAAAGTGACAGTTTCTGCAGGTGGGGCTCTTTTGACACCTCCTCTAATGATCTCCAGTGGGCTGAAGAACAAGAACATTGGGCGAAACCTTCACCTTCATCCTGTTCTAATGGCTTGGGGATACTTCCCAGACAACATTTCGGAATTCAAAGGAAAAGCCTACGAGGGAGGCATAATCACATCAGTCCATAAGGTGCAATCATCGAGTGATCCCAAGTCTAATGCAAGGGCCATCATTGAAACTCCTGCTTTGGGACCAGCAAGCTTTGCTTCCTTATGCCCTTGGCTATCTGGACTTGACTTCAAACAAAGGGTGCTGAAATACTCAAGAACTGCCCATTTGATCACAATAATCAGAGACAATGCTTCAGGGCAAGTGACATCAGAGGGAAGGATCAGCTATAAGTTGAATGCAATAGACAAAGAGAACATGAAAGCTGGGTTGAAGCAGGCACTAAGGATTCTGATAGCTGCAGGCGCAGTTGAAGTAGGAACTCACAGGAGTGATGGACAGAGAATGAAGTGTAATGGGATTACTGAAAAAGAAGTGGAAGAGTTCCTAGGCAATGTGTATCCAGCAGAGGCCGCCTTATCACCAGGAAAGCATTGGAATCTATACAGTTCTGCTCATCAGATGGGAAGCTGCAGAATGGGAGTTAATGAGAAAGAAGGAGCAGTTGATGAGAATGGGCAAAGCTGGGAAGCAGAGGGCTTGTTTGTCTGTGATGGCAGTGTGCTTCCAACTGCAGTTGGTGTGAATCCTATGATCACTATACAGTCAACAGCATACTGTATTTCAAAGAGAATTGCAGAATATCTGAGAGCAGAGCAAATCCCTAAAGTTCATTGATGCTTTTTTCTTCATAGGAATCTTCATTATATAATACGCCTAATTAGGATGAATATTTTTATGGTTTAGCAACGTTGTAGATAAAATGCAGCACTCTTTATATCCAATAGTCATGCTTAATTATTAGGAAGAGCAAAGTAATGCTTGAAGTGAGTTTTTAATATATCTCTGCGCAATATTTGGATTGAAATCATATATTGAATTTGTTTACTTGTCAATTTCACATCTAGTTATCATGTATTTTGTCACTAACTTATCATGGATGCATATACAAACATTGGAAAAATAATGTCAGCTGTTCCCCCCCCCCCCCCCGGGGAACCTTTTACGAAAATGTCACCTTGGCGATTAGGTATAGAAAAATAACACAGGCGAAAACTTATGAAATATACTCTTTTATATTCATTACATACTCGCACCCTACAGAAGTAAGTACATCTAAATATAATATAGGTGATCTTATTGTAGTTAGTGAACAATGGATAAAAATTATGTAAATGAAATTACTGCTCAGTTATCCGCAATAAAATCTGGCGTTACATAATTATTCCACCTAACAAGGGTAGAGGGAGCATGAGGGGCCTACTTAATAACTATTTAAACTCTGTCACAGAAAGGGGTTTCCTACGTAGGTAAGTTGTGCGGTGTCATTAGCCTGCTAGAGTATACCGAACTAACAGGAATGCTGAAACAGTTGAAAAGGTTACAGTGAGTCACATGCAGCTATTTATTTCTTGAGAGCATTAAAAGCGCTCAAGATATCTTTATGGTTTCTGACGCAAGGAAGCTGGCAACAATTCGGAGAGTATAAATCCATGGTTGTGGTGTACATGGAGGCAGAAACCACAAGCCGGCAATCATTAGGAAATTATAAGTGCTTCCTGATGTATAATTTTATTGAGTTTTTGTTTTTGTTTTTATTTGATTCATTTTTACTCAAATTTAATTACGTTCATAACTTTTCGGTTAAGATTAATTAAATTTATTGATAAAAGTTGTAAGCAGAATGGGTTGTATAAGTTGTTTTGGGGCAAATAAATTGAGTGTATTATGAAAAGAACATCTCTACTCAATAGGTCATGTTGTAGTGAGGAGGAACTCAGCAGCATTTATATATTGATGGTTGACTAGTTCAACCACTGGCTGAAGATAAAGAGTCCTTTGTACTACTTGGCGAAGATGATGAAAGATCTCAACCAGTTAAACCCCAATTAAGATGGAAGATTACTGCATATGGCTTCAAGTTCTTCATTGCATGCTCAACAAGATATGTTGCTAGAAAATGAATATGCATAGAAAGGAAAAGGAATGCTTTTCCATTTAGAAGTTTGGCAGGATAGAAAAGGTATTGGAATGGAAATAAAAGCGAAAAGCTCTGCTCCGTGTACCATCATAGCAACTTACTGGCAATTCCTTTCTTTAGTTTGTGTGTGATGAGCTGTTTCATTGCTGCTTCGTAATGGCAGTCACTATAAATGAGTATAGTAGTTTTCATCTGAATTGGGACCACCGTATCCCCCATTCATGTCTTATTGTTTTTATGCAAATGGATGGTAAAGGAGATTCACGTGAGCCTTAAAGACTAAATACCCTGAAATGGTGATGCCTACCAAGCTACTCAATGGAAAGAGAAAGCTCCATTCTGCTATGCTATAAAAGAGAGGAGACAACTAAGCTACATAATTAATCATGCCATATCAGATCAGACTTTGCACATGATTGAGCTGAAGGCGTTAGGTTCCGGGCTTCAGTTTGGTATATTGATGCGGACTATAGCCAAAGAGAAGAAGAAAATCAAGCTAAGCACGACTTGTTTTATCTTCCATGTCATACAACAAAATAGTAACCATAATAATTCATTTCTCTTATTGGGCAATACCTACAGGCCACAGCATTGTCCTTTGGCGGATTTGGTGATCCAACATTGATTGCATTGAAGGAATTTGGGGGGCCCACCGTCATGAAGAGATGCACCAGATTAGATACATCGTAAAAGCAAGTTACATATTTTTAACCCGAAAGATTCTTGGTTTTTTTGCCAAGGAATCCTTTGTTTATTGTTTGTTTTACACGAACTGGATATGGGCTCTGTGAGTGTCGTGGCTGTCTAGGTCCAGTCAGAAGTCTTGGGTCGAAAACTAGAGTTGAGTCAGGGTTGACTAGAGAGTCAAACTTATATCCTCCTAGTGATGTAATCTTGAAATCTTAAATAAGAGTAATCCAGTTCAAGCATAGGATTTACCTCCGTGGAGGTGGTCGACTACTTCACTCATTAGAATCAAACTTATTTCTACCAACTGCAACTTGTACAATTGTTTCTTCTTGCCTCTTTTTTTCTCAAGGCTACAGTAGATAAGATAGACACAAACTTGTAATCTCTTCAAAACTCATTGGAACACATGAGAAAGTAGAGGAAAAAAGCTACAGAGAAGAATAAAAAAGAACTTTCTTTGACTAATGAAGCTGATCTGGATCAGGCCAATTTACAAGTGATCATGTCATTTTGACGTGCACTTTTTGGCATTACAATGGGCATATTTGGTGCCTATTCACACTTGTCTTGCAGCTCGCATATCAGAAGAATGGTGAGGATTGCCACTCTTCTAGGGATGCCTCCCTTGTTCCATTTATGTCAGAATGTCTGAGAGATATCTATACATGTACTAGAAAATCTCTTCAATTGTCATACTCTGTCTCCCTGAATGGCAATGGAACTGCCTTCACTGCCCGGAAATTACCCACATTATTCAGATGTTCATTCTCCAACCTGCTCCGTGAAAAGTTGATTTTCTCCATTATTTTACCACTCAAAGGGGGAAAAAATTCTGACATCATATGTTCATTGAAAATTTGAATGGCAAGTACTTGCAGAACTGCAAGGATTCAGATAACCCTTTTAAGAACAGGAAAAGTACCTGTAGAAATTCCAATGCCCTCTTCGAATAACCTCCAATGAAGCTAACCAAAATTCTAGCAATCGGGATCGAGCAGGTCCTACTTTGAGATGCAGAACACCCTCAACCCAAGCAACTCTTAAAACCACATTCAAGGCCTGAAATCCAGTACATCCTTATCTGATCAGAAAGAAAGGAAAAAAAGACGAAAACTATAAATGATTGTAAAACAAAAGAAGCAGTGTTGCTAGCTGAAAATTCACTGTACCATAGACAAGTAATATATGCTTTTGTTCTTTAGGATGAGGTCATCTCTAAGCCAGCGGTTTTTGGAGTTGGGATTTAAAAACCCCCAATCCTTGACAAAATCCCAGTACAACTGATAAACTGTGGCCACCGCAGATGTCACCAAGACTATAGCAAACCATAGATGATCCTCTTTCCTGCCATAGGTGACTCTAGCCCCAGCAGCCACCATTGCTGATACATACTTTCCCATGTTAGTCAAATGGTCTATCTTGTTGTCATCATACCATCGTCTTGCGCACTGGAGGAGACATTCAAATTACAGTAGGTGTTAGTTTGATGGTATAGTGAGTGGAATATATTTTTGGTTTCGACAAATTGAATTGAATTGTGAGTCTGTAATCCGTCTCACTTGCATAGCACGCCAATAGTAAGGCAAGAATGAGATTATGTAAGTTATTTCCACGTATAGCTTTCCAGAAGAGCAGGTCTCAGGTGGGTATGTTTTGAAAACTCTGCCAACGAAGTTGCAGCCTGCGGTTTCCAAACTCCTTAGCAATGGAATCTGTACTTACAACATATAATTGAATGTCCTTCACGAGTTAGAGGATGAGAAGGGGAAAAAAAAAGAAGGGAATAAGATTTTTTTTTTGGGACTGAAGGAATAAGATTAAGAGAAAATTGCAATTAGGTTCCACCTAAGGAAATTAAATAGAAAAAGGTTCCTTGAAATCATGAAATTATTCTGAAGTCCTAAGGGACTTTTTAGCAATAAATTTTATTTATTTAATTACGAAATTATCTTTTTTTTTAAGTTTGCATTGACAGCTGAAAGAACAGTGGTTAACAAATTAGAGTGCAAGGACTGACAATTATCGCAGCTGGTTTGACAACTTAGAGTGTGATATGCTAAGAAAATGTATTGTTAAACCAGCCGCGATAGTTGTCAATCCTTGCACCCTAAATTGTCAATTACTACTCTTTCAGTTGTCAATGCAAATTAAAAAAAAAAAAAGAAAGAACGGTAATTTGGTAATTAAACAAATAAAATTTATTACAAAAAGGTCTCTTGGGACTTCAAAATAATTCCATAATTTTAAGGGACTTTTTTGTATTTAATTCCCTTAGATGTGACCTAATTGCAATTCTTCCTAAGATTAATTTGCAGGCTAGTGCAAGATCACCTGACTAGTTAGCTGGTCAGCCATAAAAAAATCTACCAGCAGAACCTGTAAAAAAAAAAGTATTTTTTGAATCAAATAATGAATGTTTTGGTTCTCTCCAGATATGGTTATAATCAATAAAGGTAATGAAGGAATTTACCTTGTAAAGTGGAGAGAACACAATGTTGCGAAGAACACGAAGGAAGCAATAGCGGGTTGAGCGATAAAAGATGTCCAATGGGCAAATGAGCAAGCCTATAGAGAGCTAAGATGGACAAATAAACAAGTCAGAACCATCAGCTGACCAAAACTCAGGTTTAGCCATTTCCAAATGCTATAATGTTTGTTCTTTCTTTCTAAGCACCAAAGAGAAGCCTAAATTGACAGTTGTAAAAGCAATAGTGAGCATATATGATACTAACCAGAAGGAGAATTCCAGGAATATCATCAACTTGGCCGGGGGAAAAGCCGGCAGCCTTAAGAAGAAGGTGTATGATCATTGCTCCAACTACAGCAGTCATGAAGGTGGCGGATATCAAAAAGGCATCCCTATGCTTGAGAGCTGTATTTGGTTGGAATTCGAATATGAAGTTGTAATTGATTCTTGTGCTCTTCCACATGAACAAATTGCATCCATACATGAACAAGTGCAGGCTTAACAATGCAAACACACTGCATAAAATCAATCATTTATAACATCATTAGCAAATTAATAACATGTACTTATTGTTTACTTCTAATTAAACCAAGTTATGCATGTTATATACTAACACTCAAAGCTCAAGAATGCGTCATGTTATGTGTCTCTCAAACCGTGCTTTTTAAGCAAGTGAATTCAAATGAGGAAGGATCAGGATGATCTAAGAATGAAACCAATTTTTTCATACTGCACATCAAAACATTCTTTGAGTACCAATTGATATCTTGTATAATTTCTTTTAACAAAATTATTAGGAATTAAACCAATGATGCTCATTTACCAAAAATTTTAATAGTAATTTTATAGCAGAATGTGAAGTAGCACCTGAAAATAGGATAGATAGCATCCACATAAGCTGCCTCTGAAGTAGGAGAAAATACACCACTCAAATGGGCCAATATTACATACACACAGAACAGTGATACAAAACAACCGGTAAACAACCCTGTAATAACCACAGCAACAAAAGAGTAATTATTAGAGAAGAGAAAAAATACTGTCAGTTATTTTATTTATCTGAACCTCCCCCCCTTCAAAAAAAATAATACTACCTCCGGTCCTAATCATAAAAGCTAGTTGACTAATTTGAGAAAATTAAAAAAAGAAGTTAAGTTAGTTATTTGTAATAAATATGTGTTGTTTTTTTCTAAAATATCCTTGTTAATTAAGTGTATTGGCTATAACTACCATTGTTAGGAGGACTATCTTGGAAAAAAATAGTATAAATATGAGAGACAAAATGGATTGAGGTCTTGTATTTAGGACCAAAATAAAAATCAAACAAAACCTTATATTAAGGATCGGAGGTAGTAATAAATAGATTCGAATCCATGATCTAGGTGGGTCCGCAACATTGGTGGTCATTAAGCAGAAGAAGATATGTGTGTGTGTGTGTGTGTGTGGGGTAGAAAATGGGACGATAAAAAAAAAAAAGAACATGGCTTACAAATTACCATTGAACAGCAATATAATTATGATATGTTCCACTAGCAGTGTTTGAGAGAGAAGGATTACCGACAAAGAAGGTGACCGTGTGAGAATCTTTGTGTTGCTGTTGAGGTCTTAAGAACTTCATGGCTTTTTTCCTGTCACTGTCGGCGAAGTGCTTTGTGAATATGGATTCCACTTCGTCCATTAATCTCACAACCTTTCAACCCACACATTCAAATAATTATTAATTATCTCTCTTATTGGAATATGGTGCCATATAACCCACTAATCTCCTCCTCCTCATTAATTCATTATAGTAATTAATCAAGCTTAATTATTGCAATATAATATACACCTTATCAGAACTAATGAAATGGGACCTCTTCACTTCTGCTAGATAATTTTCTGAAGTCTTCTGGCAAGATACCTGCTTCATCAACACACGCCAAAATCAATATCACCCCCATCATGTATAAGTTCAAGCTGTATTTTAAAATTTCATTGTCATGCCGTGAGGATTTATTTTAATAATAATTAAAAAAGGATGAATCACGCACTGAGATGAAAATGGCCCTCTAGTAATTAAGTAGTTTTGGTTCTTAAAATATCTCTTTAAGGCTATGGCCATATATTGTATTAAAATACAAACTTTTCTTATGTCACCTCCACTAAACTATATTTTATATAAATATATATATTTAAGATATGGACTGACATTAAATGTATGGATTGAATGCAATAACATATCACTATCGCTGAGTAGGGATAAGAAAAGATTGAGGCTGGGCGGGGGAGAAAAAAGAAATTATGTAAATAATTTGGATGGAGGAAAAAAAAAAGTAATGTAGATTCATCGAATCATAGAGCATGAGATCTTTATTACAACTATCACAAGTCTTCAAATGCAATTTATTATCTTTTATTCTAAATATGAAATCTAGTTTGCAATGTAAATTACTCAACAAAATAAATCTTATGTTTAGGCCAAAAGTAAATACTCCTCCGGTCCTTAATTATTGAATTGGTTTTGGTCATAAATATAAGACTCATTTTTTTATATTTATCAATTTTCTCTAAATTACCCCTATGGATACTTCCTCAATCATAATCAAGTAGAAGGAAAAGAGGAAGTACTAAAAAAGATGATTATAGTATTTTAGGAAAAACGTGTTACGTTTCTTATAATTAACTAATTTACCTAACTTCTTTAATCTAATCAAACTAGTTAAATGAGTCTTATATTAAGGATCAAAAGAGTAGTATCAAAGGTCATAAATAAGGCCGCAGCAACTTTTTCCTCCTTTAAAACTTTATATCGCCCTTTCCTTTCTTATCTTTTTATAATTGAGAAAAACATGATCGAATATATATAATTTTTTGAGTGATCATGGGCAACGAGGATATGTATGATATACCTTGTCAAATTTTTTGAGTATCTTTGAGAATGCTACCATATTGAGTGAGCTGTGTCAAAAAAAAGGCAGATAGTGGTTTCCATCAGAACTACAAAACAGCATAAATAATTACGTGAAAGAAATGAAGAAAATGAATTTGTGTGGAGTGATATATGTATTATATGATGTCTTTGATTCCTTTCAGGTACACTAAAGTGGTTCAACTACGACCAAAAAGAGCATTTTGTGTCCCAATTATTTACATATTCACAAACTTTTTAAAAAGCTTTGATTTTGCTTTTCCCAACCCCAACATTTTGTCAAAATTCTCTGCCTTCAAGTAAAAAGGATTGATCAGTAGTGTCACTCACGCACAGCACTTATCGTTTTAATTTCCTCAGATTCATATTCACCACTTCTTTTATTTTTATTTGTTTCACCATGATCTGGTTAAGTTAATTAAAGGTGGGGAAAAAAGGCAAAAAAAAAAAAAAAGGCATTGACGTAAAGCAAGTAATAAAGAAGTCCAAATTGATTTTGTTCGCTTGTGTGTTTGAAGAAGGTGGGGGTAGTTTCACACTGAAAGCTCCATAATAAAGAGACTCAGACAGAAGCTTGTAGAGCCGTCTTGGTCCATTTGACTAATCTATCACGCCAACTCTCAATTAATAATAAAATCTGATTTTGTGCCACCCCATTTCTTTTTTTTTTTAAATCAAATATTAAATGATCCCAACAGAAAAAAAAAAAGGAAAATAAAGAAAGAGAGAGAAATAAGTAACCTGTATGTTTTAAGAAGGCCAAGTGCTCTGTAGAGTTCTACAAAAGCTCCTCGAATCATTTTTTCTGCGTATTGGATTCTTCTCTTCTGATTGATGTCCACGCACCCTCCCGTCATCGGATTGTTCACCAGATCCTCCCACAGCACGGAGGTCGCCGCCGTTATTGCCCGTGCCGGTCCGGCGGCTCCCGGAATATCGATCCTCATGGCCATCTTAGACTTGCCTTTCTTTGTCTTTGCCTTGGTGGCAGAATTAACAAAACTTACGCCATTTTTCTCTAATGTTGCCTTCATCTCATTGGTTTGCAAAGCTTCTAGTTTAGATTCATCTTCTGCATATCAATCACACATGATAATTAAGCAGTTAAGTGGAGATTAATTAACTAAATTAAATTCGTTTCATGACATAAAACGGATTTGAGAAGGCGTGCAATAAAATAATAATATATTCACAATCTTCCCCCTTTTTCCTCCTCATATATATGTGGTTCCCAGTTGTCAGTCACAAACTAGTGAAACTACATCATTCTATATCGTGTAATTAAATACCATGATTGAGACGTAGGACCTCAATAATTCTATCTGATTTGGCTTCAATTACTTTATCTATTTTATATAAGAATGCCCAAAAAATAAGTTGTGAAAAATAGAAAGGAAAATAAATTAAAATCTCATCTTTTATCAGAAGAATGAACCAAAACTCATATATTCCTAAATTTTAATATTTTAGTGTAAGCGACTTGTTAGAATGTTTATATTATACATAATTAAATTAATTAGATTAAGCATGGGAGTAATTACTTTTTAAAAGAGACGAATTTGTAGGGGAAATATGATTTAGGAATTGTATATAGATACATACATACATATATATATGTATGTATACACACGCACACAGGTGGAGGCTTGACATTACACTGGCACCAACAAAATCGGAAGCGTAAAGAATAGAGATTGCAGACAACAGACGAAATTAGCTGGAGTCAGGAGTTGACATCAACCCATTAATTTCTTCTATTCACATATACCATACTCAACCATTTTTATTTTATTACCAATGAATAATAAATATTATAATCAGAGCCCACACAATTTCCTTCGTCAACAACTTTTCACCATATAAAATTCCACCATTTTCTCATACATGATTAGGATAAGGACATCCCTAATAATAAGTTCGTTTGCATATTACTCATTCAAGTTTAAAGATAGGGAAAGACCATGTTTCTTTAATGCTAGATCAGCAACTATATAAATTACATACAAACACAAAATATTCCCTCCTGTGCTTATTATAAAAATATTAAGCATGCTTCCTAATATAACATGTTTTTATCTAAAGCAATAATTTTTTTGTAGTATTCCTAACTAATTATAAAAATTTCTAATTACTTAACCAAAATCTTCTAATTAATGAGTTTTACTGTAAGTACTTTATTTAAAAAAAACTAACTTTTACCAACTTCACTATATAACGTAAAATTGTTACTGGTCTAAAGCCTTAATGGAACAAAAAGTGTTACAGGATGGGGGTCTGACCGGAGTAGTCGGGGTGGCGGGCCAGAAAATGGTGGAAAGAGGCGGCGTCCGAGGGCTTTGAGGGCGGAGGAATTTTCCGGTGGCGGTCGGGGGAGAGCAGGTGCTTGAGATCGACAAGGATCTGAAGCTGCCTGTGGAGCATTTCTCCTCTCTCCAGGAATTCCTTTTCTTGCCTCTTATAGAACTGGTTCACTTTATTCAGCTCTTCATCCAATCTCTCAAAAAACAAACGCACCTGAAATCAATCCACCCAATCACATTTTATTTCTTAACAACGTGATATTCAACCTCACACACATGAAACTATACAAATAATAATTAACCAACCAATGTAACAACATATAACTAATTAGTTACCTCATCTTCTTCAGAAAACAACTGGGCAAGCTCTGTCTCATAATAGACTTCATCGTCTGTGCCGTCCATGATTTTTCTCCTGACCTGCCATCGAGCATTGAAGCATGCTGTGTTATATATAACATAGGATTGATGTTACGTTGTTCATGGAATTTAGTGGTGTGTCTCAACAACATCACGATGATCTCGTGGCAGTGCACAGCCATTAAAAGAAACAAAACCGTTTTATTGGGTTTCGTCAAGGAATTAGAAACTCTTCACTGCACAAAAAAAGAAGCGTTCCAGAAATTCAGCCCACTTGTGACTCTTTTCACCACCATCCTCCCTCACTTCCCCTAACCAATCACATTTCGTTTCTTCTTTTCCCTTTCCATTCATTCGTTCCTTTTACTTTCTCCCTCTTCACATTTTCCTCCTCTGCGTATATTTATATATCAAAAGGGTTTCAACTTTACCAACAAGCCTTTTGGGGTTCAGGGTGAAAATAAAATCATAATTTTAAAAATAATTTTACGATATATGAAATAAATATATAAAAGAGTTTATCTTGATTTACGAAAAAGAGCTTTTTTAAAAGTATTTTTATAGTTTTCCAAATACCCCTTTTAATAACATTAGAAGGGAATGCAGAAAAAGACTTTTGGTAATTAAAGCTATTCCAATTAGGCTCCTTACAATACTCAAATTTAACATAATGAAATATTCTTGTGAAAAAATACAATAAAAAGGAAAAATCGTAAAATAAGACTTTTAAAATTGAGAAACTGCATGCAAGGACCTATTCATAAAATTATTGTCATTTGCTTATCAATTATTATCAAAACTTATACTAATGTTATAACGAGTCCCTATTTGTAATTTTCCCATTTCCAATATCTTTTTTTTGCAATTTTCCCCAATAGAAACCTCTTTCAATAAGGTCATAGGATTGTTGACCGATGTAGAGTACTGCAACGGTCAAAAGGCTTTTGCAGAGCACACGGACGCGCGCGCTCACATATATATTGGCGGATAGAGCATGAGCAGAGTTGAAAAGAAAGAAGGGAATGAAGAGGGAAGAAAGTTGAGGGGTAATTTGAAAGTACATAAAGACTAACAAGAGGGCGTACTGGATCCCAACATCTATATATATGACGTCGCACTCACTCAATAATAATCATTTCCATTAATTAATTTCTTGTTGCCACATTAGTCCTTAACCCACAAATTAAAGCATACAGCTACCCACACAGACACGCATCATTCATCAATCGTCCCACCTGCTTTCCGCGTATCCTCCTTTTCCGGCTGCAGATTTCAAATATTTAAAACCCACATCTAATAACATATATGTGTGTGTGTGTTTGTTTGTTTATCCTTAATTAAAATGCAAGAGAATAATCGATCTTTACCACGTTGTACGCTCTGTAAAGCCAGAAAACAAAGTGTTATGGTACCTGGATGATGTCTGGTTGGGGAGGCTTTTGGGAGAAGAAGCCAAGTGGATGGAGAAGGGAAGGTCGGTGATGATGAGGGGATTGCGAAGGAAGTCTGGAGAGCTTTACTCTCTTGATGTGTTTCTTCAGCTGCCAGTAGTTTACGAACGCTTCCTTCCATTCTGGTATCAGCTGAGCTTCTAGCTCCTTCGAGAACTTCACCATCTTCCTTCTTACTTCTCTCTCTCTCCCCCTCCCTCCCTCTCTCTCTCTATTATACTTATGTCTCAGGTGATGAGGATGACGCTGTGCTTGTTGATTTCCAAATGGAGCAACCTCTTGTATATATGTGTTTGTGTTTATATATACAGCGACAGGGAAGAGAGGAGATGGAGAGAGGGAGATATATATACATATATATATGCGGTGAGGGGATTGAGTATTGAAGAAAGAATTTAGGGAGGATATATATAAAGGAGGAGAGAGCCGTGTGGACAACATTTAAGACATGTTCATATATTTTGCCTCTTTTCAGGTTTCATTTTTATATTCACACTCTCCCTTTCCCCCCTCTCTCAGATTTCCATTCCATGCACTTCTCTCTCTCTCTCTCTCTCTCTATATATATATATATATATATTCTTTTTCTTTCTCTTCTTTTCTTTCTTTAACACTGTTTCATTTATGTCAATCATTAATGTAAGGAAATATAATGTGAATGCTTATGTTTTGAGAATTGTGTTTATCTTCGGGAAAAAAAGAGAATTGTATATATCTTTATTTCTTGTCTCTGGAGCTTAACTTTACAGAAATTTTATCATAAAAAATTCATGTTATTAAATCACTGCACATAATTTTCTATTTTTATGAAATTGATTCTGTAAACTTTAGAGATGATAAATTGTGTGAAATACTTTTGCATGGCTATAGTTAAGAGAAGTTTTTCTTTTCTTTTTTTTTTAAGTCATGGTTTCATAGAAATTAATAATAAATTGTAGGGATTCGGAAAAATCCATATCTATATCTACTTAATTAATGGCGCATATGCTTCAGAATGAAAGCGACAGTTTATTTAAAAAAATTGAAGCATATAAACATATATATGAGGCAAGAAAGTAATATATTGTACTACAACTATACTACCATATATCTTCGAATTATTTCTTTCATGCTTAAAAAATTGTTTGTTGGTTTCTGACCATCTCTTTGAAATTTTTACCGCGCACACACATAACAGTTAATATTGTTGGTTTTTGCACGGGAGATATTGTTAGGTTATTCGCACTAAAGAACAATATTAATTAATTTTTGGATATTGACATGAGTTGACAAGTTATATATGTTATCATTTTTAGGTAAAATCGTAACTTTAATCCCTTAATTTTATATAAGGTTTTATATTAATTTTTTTATAAAATATTTTTTCAGTCTTTAACCCTAATATTACCGGTATCAAATAATGATAATTTTTTGTAACAATTATTATTATTTTGAAAATTAAACATATATGTTAATATTTGAGAATATTTTGTCAACCTTTAATATTTTGATATTAACATTTTTTAGCAACATTATGCTTAAATGATTAAAAAGTATTTTATAAAATTAAGGGTTCAAAATAGAATCTTATGTAAAGTTTAAAACATTAAAAGTGCAATTTCATTTTATTTTTAGATAAGGAACTATCAAAATTCAATTGGACCACGGTTTGTAGATAACTAAAGAAAATCGTACAAATTTTAATTATTTATAATATATGCCAATTAGTTAATATCATAAGTGGATTTTGTTTTGTTGGCCAAAAGAAAAAGTGGATTTGTGTTTCATTACAAGGGCTTTTTTCCTAACGAAGAAATGTTGAAATTAAAATGTTCAACTGTTTAGTATTAATCGCATTTCCAATATCAACATCATATATATCAGCTTTAAATGTCCATAGGATAATTTAATTAGGTAATAAATTGCATATGTATTCTATTAAAAAAAATTTAATTGATCAAACTTGACTCAGTTTTGATATAACAAAAAAGAAAGAAAGAAAGAAAGAAAACGAGTTAGACAGTGGTAGAATCAGAATTTTGAGCAGGAAAATGTTTGAAATCGAAAAAACATAAGGATTGAGACATGTATAACACCTATTTATACATATTCATCTTATTGAATGAGAATTACATTCAAAGTTCTTCAAATTTGTAGTTACATTAACTTAATTTCTGCTTACAATTATAACTTTCTCTTATAGATTGCTTAAATTTTACAATTAACTAAGTAGCTCATTTTTTTTAATAATAATTGACTGCTCCAACGAGAATTTAAGATAAGTGAAGAAACATAATATTAATTAAGTAGAATATATCTTTTAACATTATCTCCGGATTTCCTTGAGGTGTCGAGTGTGAACCTTGAACCGGACATCCTAGCTACTAGGCTGATGTTGTGTTCCAATGGAAAGAGAAGACGTACATATGCGTACCAACATTTACCAAATTAAGATTTGTCTAATCTTATTATACGAGTATATTACATGTTGTTATAAATGTTTTTATTTTAAATTATGAATTGGCCGTTCTAAGCGATTCAAAATATTATTCTTAATTCATTCTAAACCCTCCCTTCATTGAAAGACGCGATAATGCTATCTTCATGCATATTCTGGGTATATCCACCGTATATTTTAATTTTCTTTAATTCATCAACTCTTTCCTTCTGAATTAATAAATTCCGAAAATCAATTAATCAAGTCTATCTATTGCACCTATATATTATTTCTTCTGTCTAAATGATGATATATGTATGTATATCAATGACTTTTTCGGGATTTGGCCGAAAGTCCATCTTTTCTATGAGGTGAACCATGCACATATTGTTGTTTGTTTCTGTAACATGATTAAATTAGTAATATTATTGTTCTAATTAAGAAGAAATAGTAATATTAATATATAATAAATGATTTTATCACTGAAATGTTTTTCATTTATAAACTTGATTTAATATTTTTTTGTCAGAGTAATAATTCAGTATTTTCAAAAGCAACTATTGGAGCCATAATTAAGCCTTTAGTCATTCAAATTACCTTCACAATTCCAATGGCATAGCTTTAATTAGAACATTATAAAATGTTCACAGTAAAGCTGAAGTACGTTTTTACGATAAAATTATTTGTGATTATTTATCTGTTCTCATCAGTTTAATAATTTCAATATGATTATTCATGACAAAGTTCAGTTGAAATTAATTAGTAGCAAAAGGTAATTGAGTAATGGAATAAATCAAACTAGTTTTTAGACAATGATGTTCAATCCTAAGAGAATGAATTAATATTTTGGATTAAAACTGATTTTTCATTGTACAGAGCAAGTATGTAAAAGAAATTTTATCTCGTAAAATACTAAAAAAAATTTTAATTGATTCTTTTATTTTCTAGATATCCCATAAACTTACTCAAGATCATGTTTGTTCATTTCTAATCCAAACGGCACGGAAACTAGTAGTTCATCATAATAATTTTGCCCTTCCAAGTTTGAATTCTATAACTTTTTTCCCCGTCACCACTCCTTTCTGTCTTAAAAAGGGTGTCTAGCTTTTAAGATGAAGCATCTGCTTAGAATATTCCAAATATTCCAAATTAAAGAAACATTATTAATGAAAGGCATCATGGATTTTCATAATTTTCTCCCCATCACCCCTCCCAATAATGATTGATTCGATCTGCATGCTAGCGAACTCATCTTCCACAATTCATAGGAGTCCCAACTTGTGAAATCTCTGGTTTATATTATGGAATGGACTTGCTTTTGCCGTGGATAAACATTAGAAATAATTAAAGAACTAGTTAATTTTAATTCTAATTTTTTTTTTCATTTGCTAATAAAGCTTATATATGTTCCATATGAATGCTTCTTTCCATGTGATGGTCAAGGTTTTTACGCATAAATTATTAGGCAAAAAATTTGATGTCTAATCATTATTCTCACTTACTTTTTTTCAAATATAACGCTATTATAAAGTAGTAATTAATATACTGTGTTGAAAATCTATCTAGAATACCATATAAATTAAAAAACAATTTTTTCCTGTTGAGTGACATATAAAAAGAAGAGGATGGAGTATTACATGGAGATAAGATTATTAATGATACATTCGGGTTAATCATGGCAACGTTCGTCAATGTTAATGTTTCTCCCATGATTGGCTATTTAGATTATTTTAAAAAAACTATATATAGTTATTGTTTTCTTTTCAGTTTTTATTTAATTAATTTTGAAAATGGTGGTGATGGATTGTCACAAACCACAATTTCTTGACAAATTTGAAGGTCATGTGATTATTATATAGACGTTCAACCATATCTTACCTCCTAACTTCTTCACCATAATCTCGTAGCTATCTAGGATTCTCCCAATATATATTCACGAGCGTATGAACACTTGTATAGCTCCTTATTTATGTCTTAGACGCAATCATTTTCAATTTTCCTCATAAAAAACACACTCATTGTTATCTAAAACTAATTGATGAATTCCAATTGTATATATATATATATATATATATATGTATCAAATATTTACATCACGTAACTATCAAAATCATAGAGATTGAGGAAACTTCTGAGAACTAATATCCTTCGAGTTTGAAAATGTCTTACATATATATCAGAACAGTCGAATTTCAGGAATATTATATATGGATCGTTAATTATATATTGTCTGTTTGGTTCGATTGTCAAATGCTTAATTAATAGTAAAGCATGGCGCGCAAAGGATGGAGCTGGCAGAGTGAAACCGAAGGAAAGGAAGAAATTAAATAATTAAATGAAAAAGCTTTTGAAGCAGAATACGTAAGCGTGCTCCAATCTGTCAAATGTTTCGTCAAAGTGCTTTCCCTCAACGATGCCATTAGCAGATAATTACCAGCCAGCATGCATCATATATACCTGTAAGCCACTCATTTGTTACTTTTTTCTAATTTAAGAAAACGCAGAGAATGATTATTAACCGAACAAATCATGATTAGGGGAATTAATACTACCTCCGGTCCTAATTATAAGAGCCAGTTGACTAATTTGAGAAAATTAAGAAAAGAAGTCAAGTTAGTTATTCGTAATAAATAGGTATTGTCTTTCCTAAAATATCCTTACTAATTAAGTATGTTGGCTAAAACTATAATTATTAGAAGGACCATCTTGGAAAAAATTGAGTAAATATGAGAGACAAAATGAATTGGGGTCTTATATTTAGGACTAATATAAAAGTCAAACTGGGTCTTATATTAAGAACCAAATGTAGTATAAGAATAATTAGACAATGACAGAAGCATGGAAGGAAGACCATATGAAGAAGGTGGTCAGCTAAGTTATGGATTGAAAGAATAGACACGTGTACATATTGGTGGCCAGAAGTTTAGGTAATAGGTAGGATAGGAGATCAAGAGACTGGAGGCTGCTATTTCATTTTTGTGGAGAGGGGATCTCAATTAGCTACACTATTCATGAGTTGTTTTCAATAGTGAACATCAAGTTTTCCAACACTTTCAATAATTAAGGTTGTTCCAGTGTGGATGACGTTGGAAGGGTCGAAAGCCCCCATTTATGATGCCTCCACTATAAGGCAATACACAAGTAAAAAGGTTAAAAACCAATACACACACATACATGTGTGTGTGTATCTCCCCAAATGAAATTCTTTTCAAGTTAATGGGATTACATATGCATGGTTTCTTTTGGTTAATCCCAGTTTTTAAATATTATTTACGGCATGGAGAATTAACAATGCCTTAGTGGGAGGGTATTGCTGGCTAGCCAGCTAATTAATAACCCTTTCAGATTAAGGACAAAACTGTGAGTATAAATGGGGTTTAAATATTAATTCTGGCTGGCCCGGAAGACCCAATAAAAGCACACATAAAGTTCAGTGTCCTTATGAGAAAAATATAATGTCTCAGTGGCTGAAGATACTATCGGATGTGATGAAGGAATCTCTGAGTGGGTTGTATATTTTAAGAGAGGAGAGTCTCTACAATTATTAAGGGAAACTTCAATTTGATTCAGAAAGTGTCCTCAGTTTAGGAAGAAGGATGTGGATGTGCCCTCCAGGATAAGGTACATTAACTTGGGTTAAAAGCACTAAACGGCCGGGAATTAAAAATATAAGCACCCCATCTCATTCTAATTTGGCAATAGTTTTAGCTTTTTAAGGCAAAGAATGCCTACAGAAGCCACATCATCACTTTGAAAGAACTTCTAGAAAATGACCCTTCGTTTTTTTGTTAACCTGCCCTTCCATTGGGGTCAAGATCATTAGGATAATGCCCGCTTCTATCATCTTAAGATCAGAAAATAAAAGTTTGCTTAATTATATATATGGAAGTGTCCTATTTGAATATCTGCTCACTAAATACTTTTGAAGTGCTTGACGCAGAGATCTTTGTCAGTTCCTATAGCAATAAGCGGGAGTCCTATTAGCTTCTATAGGTCCTCATATTCCAGTACACGTATTTTATTTATTATTGTAATCATCAAAACAAGATAATGCTACCTCCACTAAGGCTCTCGCTATTCATCATCTTCTCCTCTTTCTCTTACTAATAATATATATCAGATCAGATCTAGTTTTTCTGAATCATGCCATAAGTTTTTCGTTTTCCACCTTCTCGTATTCTTTATTAATTTACTAGTTATTTTAGCATTAAACCTAGTCTTGCTAGCTATCTAGTCCTATATTTTATATGTAGGTGTGCAAACAAAGTCACCTGTGTGTGTGCAATCCATTATACATCTGCATGGGCATTTAACGATATGTCGAGTTGCATATGGTGGCGAACATATAAATATAATCCTATTCCCATACGAATGTCCAGCAGCAGCAGCTAGGAGCAAATCGAGCTTAAATTTGGCAATGCAATAATAAGTGGATTAGATGAAAGGCATTAGTTTGATATATATCACCATGTCTTTGTGCCTTTTCTCTTTTTTACTTTTCCCCCCTAATTCTAGTTTTGTTGAAGATGCAAAATCAAATACGTATCTCATCTTTTATAAATTAAACACTTAATTTGCAGTCAATATCCGATCCTGATGCATTATGGGGTACACATAAGCTATTTAGCTAGCTAGACAGATAAAAATGGGTGAGAATAGATGCATGTGTAAAAAGTTAAAACACGCAGTTCATTTGGACATGTGAAATCTATAAATAACATACGTTTTTGACGTTTAGTTTTGGCATGAAATTGACTTTAAAATTTCAAAATGGGTGGCTGCCTTATGAATTAAATTTTCTCTTGTGCACGAGTCATGTGTGCTAATTAATTATAGATGACAGAAAACTATATGTGCATGATCTTTTTCTTTTTTTAGTGGATATCTGAATATGACTCTTTTTCTAACAATACAAGTAATTAACACTGGCGCGAATGCTTTTTGATAGTCTTGCTTTCATGCCCAGAATTAGTTATCTCCATTTGGTTTTTTACTCTTAGAAGTATATCTTTAACTGAAGAAAGCATCATGTAATGCCAAACGTACAAATAGACTCTTCACTTTCAGCATTGTTTTCATTAAGTGGATGAAATAGAAAGATGCCAATGACTAATAGGATTGAACGAAAGTGAATCATGAAATGACCCAACCATTGGCTATTTTGCATATGTATATTAGTGTGCAGAGTACATAGTCAGGTATGCTTTATTGATCATGAAGTATAGCGGTGTGATTTGGTGGAAAATTAAAGTGACCATATATGTACAATACTTTATCTAATCTCAGAATATTGCACCATAGAACTAAATGCAATTATGTTCCTTTTGCATCTGTTTTCTCTGTTGTCTTTTTTGTCTTTTGGTTTTATTTTATAGACGAAACAAAAAACAAACAGAATCTGAGATCAGTGGCTAGTCATTTGGGGAGAATTAGAAGAGTGAAACTGTTTACCAGATAGAATGGCATTTGAATCATATGTATCAGATAAGGTTTTTTAGTGCTGATGATGAATAGGCACTGAAATTTTTCTATCATTCGATTTTGTTTACAGTTGCCTATTGCTGCAGATAATATATCAATTGCTATTTGAAACTTGACATGGCTCAAATTTGAATTAATCCATGTAATACCAAATATCAGATGGTTCTCACAAATATGGAGATCAAATCAATGATGACTATGAACTAGTGCACAGGCTCAAAGTTGGGAAAACTCCAGGTTCCTAATGCCTTATATTGAATGGAATATGCTCTTGAGCCCAAAAACTGAAAAGGAATGTGCTCCACACAATAAAAGGTCGATGAGCAAGTGCTTTAAAGCTGTTTAAGTATATTAAATTAGGTAAATGAAGGAAAACGCTTTTTCTGCAAATTCTATCTGATAAATAGATTCAACTCCCTGGGCTACTCACATGCTGATTATTCAAGCATGCTAGAAGTCAAGTTGCATGTGGATAAACCTGTTTGGAAAATTCTAAATTGCTGGTCCATTTTATCCACATCCTCAAGAAGCATTTAGACCTTTGGATTTCAAATGTCAAGAAAACAGCTCATAGGCCAAAAAAAAATAAAAATCCAATGACAGATTCTTTCAGAAATTTTAAAGCAGGAGAAAAGTCGAGAGATATTGTTATGTAGACCTAGTCCACCAAACATTGGTGGATCACACCAATAATAAAAAGACTTGTATAAAGGTGAGACTCTAGGAAAAATTTGTTTGATAGGCTATATGTCTCTTCATGATCCGCTTGATCTGCTTTTTTCCATAAGAGGTTTCTTGTAAATGCAATTTCCAGTTGGCCAGTTGCACTCTAGTCCAAGAATCAAGTTGCTTTTCCTAAGGTTAATGGCCATTTCCAAATATGTCTGAAAAGAGTAAGATGCACCGCTTTCAAATGACTAAGAACTATTCAAGTGGAACCAAAACCATATATATCTTTGGGTGCTTGTAGCCGTTTCGACACTAGGATTTCTTCTTTTCACAAGAAAATGACTTTAGATATCCCCCCATTTACATTCCTCCATGAGCATCTCAAGTACTTGAAGAATCAGCTTCACTTTTTAGTCAACTTGTCCCAGCAACAGAACACAACTGAGTTAAATCAGAATCCATGTCAACAACGTACTTTGGGGGGGGGGGGGGACACTCCTATCCCATTTTTGGCTACTGCCTTTTCCCCTTTTTATTCCCCCTTTAATTGCTCACTGCCATACATGTATGGTCTGTCTTTTCCATTATAAGTGGCTCTGTTTTCACATCACCCTTTGTATTTTTCCACGCACCTATTCAATCTCTTACTTTTGTTACGGAAAAATTTAGGAAGCAAATAGATTTTTGTAATTAACAGGAAATTAAATTTTGCTTAGCCTATATATGTGAGTTAGAATGAATCTTTAAGAAGCATCTTGAGGGCTTTCTATGAGCACCAACCAGTGTGCAGCTATTGATTTCTTTTCTGATAGCACTCACAATCCTTGAACATGGGAGTCAAACAGACTAAGACTATGTTCTTGTGGCTCATTATATTGCAGAGTGTACATCAAACCAAAGCTAATGCGATTTGCTAAAAATTGTGGAGAAGATTAGCAAAGTTGGCTTCCACACAGCTTCCAGAGTATGAAGACCATATGTTACCATACAATAGTTCTTCTTTCACGATAGGGAAAGTTCATTTTCACAAGGGGGAGCCAATCCAGTGGTAGAATAAAATTTTATTGAATGGCTCTTCTCTGAGTGGGGAGCATTGAATTTTATTTAATTTCTGACACTAATAATCAAATGCCAAGGCCACTCAATTTTCTTAGTGGAGGTCTGGAGGACGTATAAAATAATGAGAGAGACATTACCACTAAGCCAAACCAAATAGGCCAAAGGAAGAAAAAGAAGGCAGTGTGCTGCAGAGTTCTTTGGATTATCTCCATTTGTGGGATTATTATAAACCCGGCATATATAGACCTAAGCCCGACTTCCAATACATGCCTCCTACAGGAATCACCAGAAAAAATAAAAAAATTTCAGTGTAAAATATTATAATATGTAATCTGAAACATCAGTCCATGGTTTGGAAAGTTCCACCTATAATTTGTAGTGAAACTGGCTGATGTCACCAGGGAATTATCAACTAGAAAATCATTGACAAGTAACAGTGATGGAAAGGCATGTAATACACTGAGAAACCCATAATGGAGTTCACAGTGAGAGCACAAAAATTCTGACATCAGATTGAGCATTGCATAACAAATGATTTAGCTCCAACAAATGATGGAAGTTCAACTTTATGGAAAATGTCAACGAGATGCATATTATAATGGCCTAATGGGGCATGCTTTAATATTATTATGCCCAGTTTTGAAATAAAATAAACAGTGCTCCCTCCTTTTCCCCAGGGCATCAAACGACAGGCTAGGATTAATTCTAATTGACATAATGGAACATTATTGTAGTAACCTCACCTCTTCTGAGCTACAATTGATCTGATAGTATCGCCATCCTGACGTGAGCCTTGGTCAGATCCTGGAAGACTAACACAGTTGCATTCAAATTTTCCATCCCATGGTAATGTTGATTGAGCTTAAAAGTAGTCAAAGATTCAATATCTCAGAGACATAACAGTTCAACTTCTATCATATAGACCAGTGCAGTTCATAGTTGATACAAAGTTGACCGTGGTTCGACTTTTGTCAATTTACAAGCAAGTAGCATATAGAATGTTTGACAGATTCCTCTATGAAGCAAAATCCATTCCTTATCTAGGGACAAGGTTTGTAACCGTTGGGCTAAAGATTCCTCTATAAGGCTTCGACTTCATTTGCATTAAAAAGAACACATGAAAATAATTAATCTGTCTCAAGCAGGTTGAAGATAAAAACTCAATCATATAAAACAACCCCCTATAGGATTTTTTATTTTTTTCCCGTTTCATTCATCTAATCTTTGTATCAAGAAATCCGATAGCGCATACTTACTTCAAAACGAATGCTTTTTGCAGCCTAAAAGGAATGTTTGATCGGGCTCAAGAATACCACTTCACCAAGCCCAAACAATTGGGTCGTAAACAATCAGGTTCTGTATCTCCATCGTTGGAGTTTGAGACCCAAAAAAGGTACGATCCAGGTTATCCATGGATGGTGTCAATGGGACCCTATATTCAGCTTAATCTACCCACATGGTTGAATGTAATGAAAGGAACTAGTTTATTATCTTTTATTTTGGTTAATATAATCTTTGCCTTTTAAATTTGTCTTTGTTTTGGTTTGGATTCCTTTTTTTTTTTTTTGGCCAAAGTTTGGATTCCTTTAATTTCAAATCCTAGATTTTATCCCTTAAGGGGTGCAGTCCAAGTCTTATTGAATTATAAGAATTAATATTTAAGATTAAAAAAAATTATAATGATGTCCTAAGAAGGACTAAAAATTATATTAATTCTTTTATTTTCCAAGATCTTCTTATTCTAAAAGCTAGTAAAATCCTGCTACAGGAGTAATAACAATGGAGAATTGTAATGATGTCCTAAGAAGGAAAGATAATTATTAAAAATTTTCAATAACAATCTCAGCAGCCCGTAATGACAGGTTTCAGAATAAAAAATAATAATTATTGGGACTTGTTTTATAATTATTTTCTCTCTTAGGACTTTGTTGTAATTCTCCCTAATAACAAAACCTTTTGGCAGCATGCCAAGAATAATTCATTGGAAATTTTATTTTTATTTTTCCATACATCTGTTATTAAAATATCCAATATATTTTTTTCCGCATGTAAAAATATAAAAATAAAAATTGCTTATGTGACGTTAAATTATATAAATGATATAATTACTGTACTAACATAAAATATAAAAACTAACAAGCTGCAATATTTATGAACAGCTTACATTGTAGCATGCACGAGACCCAAATATAATAGTTGGGAAAAAAATCATATATTGAGTTAAAAGAACCAAATAAAAAAAGTTGCTTATAAGTTTTTATCCATTAGAAATTTACGAACCAACAGAATATTTTTTTTCCCTTGAAAACAGCAACCGCGATAAGGACAAAATGAGAAGAAAACTGTGAGAAGAACGGCAAAGAACAATATGAACCAATAAACTAATAATAACAATTGAGTGATAAACTAAGATTAATTAGCCGGCATATGAGGACAGGATTAGGACTTAAACGCAGTCGGCAAAACGATGCTCACAACCGATATTGCCGGTAGTATAATCCCTTCCTTGAGGGGAAAAAGTCTTAAACAAAGTAAATAGTGTTTTGCTTCTATGAAAAAAAAGAAGTAAATAGTGTTTTGTTTCTTTGTTTAAATTAAAGACAAATTAATAGGGGAAAGCACACTATAAATGAAGCCCTGAAGCAAACACCAAAGAAGCCATAAGTCGTAGTTATCACAGGCAATATCTCGGGTGGGGGGTTTGGGGGATGATGAAGATGATATTTGGTGGTCGGGCAACACCGCCGAAATGGTCGGTGGGACTCTGCGGTTGTGGACAGCACCCAAAAACATGTAAGATCTCCATCGTTTCCGATGCGTAAAAATGATTGATGCCGTTCTAGTTTTAAACATAGAAGCCAATTAATGAGTTTACTTCAATCTGAAATAGTATTCCAATTCTAAATGTAAGATCCCTTTTGTAACGTAGATTACACTACAGAATGAGTCTTAGATTTATGATTGAAAGAGTATAAAACAATAACCCACTTTTTCTCTCCAAACTGTCACATATTAAGAGAGTTTCTATAAAGGAGTGATTTCATTGCAAATAATTAAAGAGCGTATTTTAAGAAAACCAACATAGGCTTTGTACAAATAACTAAACTAATTTTTTTAACCTATACAAATTAATCATCTATTGGGAGAGTCTTATATAAGTTGAAACGGAATGATTTAGTGCATAATAAAATGAAGACGCACGCAGGTTGTGTAACATGCTGTTTGCCATGCATAACGTTCGGCCAAATAGCAGAAGTAGCGGACGAAGGACGAAGTTGTAAGTCTATATGTGTGGGTGTGTCCTATATATGCATAATGAAAAGAGGTGGGTCATGAAATGAAATTAATGACGTGTGTTTGTGATGTGAAATACTCCTCCGGTCCTAATTATAAGACCCAATTGACTTATTTGAGGAGATTAAGGAAGTAAGTTAAGTTGGTTATTTATAATAAATAAGTGTTGTTATTCCTAAAATATTCTTGCTAATTAAGTATATTGGCTAAAACTATCATTATTAGAAGGATTATCTTGGAAAAAAATGCATAAATATAAGAGAGAAAATGCATTGGGTCTTATAATTAGGACCAAATAAAAAGTCAAATTGGGTCTTATAATAAGGACCGGAGGAGTATATATGAATGGGAAAAAACAAAGCATGCGTAGGGCAGGGGATGGTGTATGGATTGTTGATGATGGTGCAGTGCCAGTGGGTGTACTCGTGTATGTACAGAGAGAAGGTGAGGGCAAAGTATGGGCTGCCGGCTGAGCCCTGCTGCGATTGCTGCGTCCATTTTTGGTGCGGTAGCTGTGCGCTTTGCCAGGAACATGCAGAGCTCAAAGCAAGAGGAAATGATCCTTCCCAGGGTTGGACTACCACTCGACCTCCAAACACTGTCTCCATCTTCAGATGATTTCTACTATCCACCATCTTGCTCTCCTGCATCATGTCGGCAGGCTAGGAACAAAATATATTAATATGGTTATGAATAATATGATTCGTAATTTGCATCACATCTCATGTACTTATATAGACACTGTCTTGTTGATTGTTAAAATTTCATGCACGGACATCAAGGCTCTGTCTTATTTGCCTTCACCTTTATTTCGTGAACCTCCCACATCTGTAACAATGCTGAGCCCCATCACGGGAGGTAGCGGTTATTAGCCAACGGTATTTTTTTTGTGGAGCTGAGGGCGCTGCATTTTAAATTTGTTTCCAAATCTCCTACTTTACCTAAAACCGAAAAGCAAATCAACAGCTAGCTAGTTGGATAACGTCACTCATCATACTTGGGTGAAGTTCAGATTCAAATCTAACGTTAACACGTTTGTGTGAGTGCATAAAATTAAAAAAGAAAAAGAAAAGCAGATCATTGATCCTAAAGCACCACTTTGACCAGGAAACTTAATGACGCGTATCTGAGTCAATGTAAATACGGACTACCACCCCACGCGCAACAATCTTACCGTCCAGTTAAATACGTTGCTTGGTTTAATTTAGGAATGTATTTATTAGTAATGTAAGTCTAGAGTTAGCCACATTTCATCTGGCAACCTTCTCACCACAGCGCCTGCTCTCTTGATGAGGTAACTTGGCGGTGATCACTGCCGAGCTAACGGATTAATCTGCTTATGACGTGAAGAGCGACAAATATATACGTACTTTCTACAGGATATAACACTCTGCTTTTAAGTTTAAACTTCAAACACTACAACCGCACACAAAAAGCATCATCATCATCATCCATATTAATTCATCTCCAACTCAAAACCTAGATCACGCATGCATACATCAATTAACGCCCCTCACACACACACATATAGGAGTACATTCAGTTCATTCATCAATCAAACAAAATACATATCATCCCAAGGCCAGGCTAATGTACCTATCAATTCCTATGCAAACACTATTTCTGTTCATTCTGTTGTAAAACTCCATATTCGATCGACGCCACAAATTACAAACCACAATCACATGCGCATGCTTATCCCACTCTCATGCTCTTATCGTCTGGGTTGGATCCGATACTTACTCACCACCTTTCCTTTAGCTGTCAACCAACCATCCCCTCCCCCATCAGAAACCGCCACGTCATATTTGCATCCATCTAGCGAGTTGGCTTGGATTCACGACGCCCGGGATGTGGGTCCCATCTGACTGCACTATGCTTGCCATCTTAGCATGACTGCTATCTTCCTTCCTTATGCTCGGCTGCGCCCAAGCTGAGGAGCTGGGGGTAGCCGAGGGGACAGCCTCCGCTCCTCCCGACTCGAACTTCTGCCCAAACAGAGTACCTCTTGTCAAGAACTCGTGAGCCATGTAGCCGGCTAGAAGCCGATTCGAAGTTATCGGCTTCCCCTCCTCGGCTTCTCCTGAATTAGCCGAATAAGCCGTAGCAGTTGGTGCGGCTGGTGGTGGACCCGATGGGGAGCGCGGAGCTTCTCTCTCCTTCCGCTTTCTCGTCCCACCAGGTGGCAAAATCCTGCGAGGACAGTGACTGGTCATGGAGGTTCCAAATCATGCCACGTCGGCGAGGGCAAAACCGTAAGAACGAATGAATATTCGAGAATTGTTTAATGTTGAGACGTCATATTCGTCTTGTCGTGAAAGGGAGAGAGAACAGAAAAAGAATGAAGCAGGGTCCACAAATGGATCGGAGAAGACGACACACAAGAATGGTCCGGAGATATTGAAGGGCCAAAACCTAAGATTTTGAATCAGACCAACAAGTAAAATAAAAGATTGAGACGGCGAGTTCAGCTTCTGGCCGGAGCAACGGGTCTGGAAATCGTAGGACGACGGAGAATACGATGGGATCCAAGAAAGAGGAAGGCCTTGATCAGAACTCCTCGCGTCAACAAGGGCAGAGAAGAAACGATTAACTTCCGACGAAAGACGGAGGAGATGAGAGATTTAGGCGTAAGCGTGTTTATATATGTATGAGAGAATATTAAAATATCCCATTCTTTTTCAAGTAAATAACGGCGATGCCATCAAATCAAATGACGAAACTACCCGCACTTGCGTAGATTTTTTGTTTTTGGGTGAACGGCCGAACGCACTTGCGTAAATTTGTAATCCAGTAACTGACTACAGCCCGTTAGCTTTGCTCAGATTCCATAGCCTAGTGGACCGAAAATGTCAAAAAACTGTGAAGGATAAGATTTATACTCAGAAAAAATAATATAATAAAATCACAAGTATTTTTTTTCTTAGACAATCCCGACAGTTGTTCATGAGCCTATTATTGCTTCACCATGATTTAATTTTTGTTCTTGAACTCAAAATAAATTATTTTTTTAAAAAAAAGGTTTTATTATAAATAACGTTACATTTGGATTGTGATTTGTAATTTCCTTATACATTTGGGCGCATTGACGCAAATGCCCATGGTCGATATCGGCTTTTTGAACAGGAGCGGAATTTTGTGTGATGCACCACCGGTTCGAAACCTTTCTTCTTTTCTTCCCATCCTCTTAGCTCTTCTTCTTTTTTTTAAACCATTGAATTTAACGGTTTAGATTTTAATTTTTCATAAAAAGGAAGAGAAGGAAAGAGGATGTGAACAAAAGAGGAGAAATTCCGAACCGGTAACCTTGGGTGCCATACCAGAGGAAGTGAATTTAACGGCATTTGCTTGCATGAGCCGCCCTAATTCGTCTCTCATGGTGGTGAGAAACAATTTCCTGATAGCCAGAATGAAATGTGTGAGAAGTCTGGGAGAATGCATATGGTACAATCTTATCATAGAATTTCTCAGGAAAAATTTATATGTATAACAAGTATCAATAACTTCAGTTAACAAGTTAAATACTTGTTAACTTTGAATAGCAACAATTTAAAAATATATTCCCCATTAATTTGTAATATCAAACTATAATACGCAGCCTCATGTCAATAAGAACGATAAGTCCAGTGCGCCAGACGATGGTCTTCACCACACCATGCAGATATACACATAACAGACTCACTTCAAGCTCTTTACCTATCATTATTACCATTATTTTTTTTTTGGTTCCCCACCCGGTTCACCAGAGCTTTGCCCTGACTATATCCGGATCTAACCCGCGTCACACACCTGGGTATGGTGGATGAGTCTCCCAACGGGGATTTTCTGCATTCATGAGGAATCGAACTTGAGACCTCACTTAAGTGGAACCGAGCCGCTTACCACTCGGACCAACCCCCATTGGTTATTATTACCATTATTATTATTATTATTACTCCTTCGACATTTTTAATCAGCCCAAAATTTGGAGGCTCATTGAAACCGAATAAGGCCCATGGGCCTGCATCATATATTTTGGTCCAGGTTAGCCCGACACAAGGACCGCATCTTCGATGCGTCGTGTCCTTCCCCGGAACATGAAATATACTCAAGAATTAGTGCTATATAGGAGCATTTAGAAGCGATGTTTCTTTATAAAATAAAGGAATTCATGTTACATTATCAAATTAAATGACACTCACGTTTGTTTTACAAGCAATAACATAATACCATGCTCGTTATAATGTATAACAAACTTGATTAGGATTAGTTAAGGTGCTCTTATTTCTGTTGTTTTCACCTACCTTTTTATTATATACAAAGTTTGGATAACTGAACAATGACAACGGCTGCTAACTGAGAAAAACAATCATGCTCCTGTGAGAACATGTACAGTTTTATTACTACCTCCGGTTCTTAATATAAGATATTGTTTGATTTTTATTTTGATCCTAAATATAAGATCCCAATCCACTTTGTCTCTCATAATTTATGCTTTTTTCCCATGGTAGTCCTTCTAACAATAGTAGTTCTAGTCAATACACTTGATTAGTAAGGATATTTTAGAAAAGATAGCACTTATTTATTACAAATAACTAACTTAATTTTTTTTCTTTAATCTCTTCAAATTAGTTAACTAGTTCTTATAATTATGACCGGATGTAGTATTATTTATGGATTAATTTTATATTTCTTTCCAGATTATTATCCATCATGTCGGCTGGGGAAAAAAAATCTAGTTCAAGGAAGAATTCAAATGTGGATCTCCCTAAAGAACTAGTGATTGATGGCTACGTTGTGGGTTCGATTATTGGCGCCAAAAAGGAATTAATTAGGAACAGAAACATGCAATTATGGGCCAGAATTAAAATAATAATATATACGTATGTCGGATGGATATGAGTACCATGGATGCCAGCTGCGTTCAGATTTTGTTAAAGGAAATGGAACGAAAATTTCAACGAGCAATAAATTTATCATCTACCAAGCACGTGCCCCATGCTCCCAAATCGCCATTTTCGTACGTGTTCAAGCTTCTGATGATGAACCCTTCTCTAACACCAGGTCCCATCGTCTTTATTCCTCCCTCCTCGTCCTCTTCCTCGTGAAAAATAAGATACTTCATATTTTCACATTACTAAGTTCATTTTCTTGAGTTACTTTAAGCATAATTAATATTTTATGAATAAAGCACGACCGCATTTTTATTAAATCAAATTTCGAATGAAGTCCTAATAATATTGTCACGTCATATATATATATCTTCATTTATCAAGAACCATTTCTACGTAAAAACTTCTAAGAAAATGATGGGAAAGTGATTGAATTAATTGTAAGACAGGACTAATAATGTAGCCAGCAGGTATGAGATTGCATGTAAAAGTAGGCGAAACTAACATGCAACATTGAGTAAAGGAAGAGGTCCCCAGGGAGCTAGCAAGGGCATGTGAGGAGCAGATGGAGAAGAAAGCACAGCGTTATTGTGATGTCTAGATTTACTTTGATGATATCAAAGTTATAGATGATCAAGTAGCGCAGCAGTAGCAGTACAGTGAAAAGCAGGTGCACCAAACTGGTTCTGAATTATAAGTGCACATTAAATGTGGCGATCAGTTAGTAGTTGAGATTGATTAAGTCAGAAAGCATCCAACGAATGATTTCAAATATGCTTATAAAAACCCCTGTCTTCGTGCTTCACAAGGCAACACTGGCCTCTGCTCAAAGGCTAGCTAGTTAGTGTCAGTAAGCACAAAATGGGAAGGTTAGGTTTTCTGCTGCTTCTGCTGTCTGTCCATGTTCTTGCGACCAATGTGGTTGCCAGAAATGTGGCAAACGTGAGACGCGACCAAGATGATAAGTTCCAGACTGTTGGGAAGGAAGGGTTGTTTGGTGGTGGAGCCGGTGGAGGTGGCGGCTTTGGAGGTGGGTTCGGTGGAGGACATGGCTTTGGTGGTGGTGCTGGTGGTGGCTTCGGAAAAGGTGGAGGGCTAGGTGGTGGTGCTGGTGGGGGCTTTGGAAAAGGTGGAGGGCTAGGCGGTGGTGCCGGAGGAGGTTTTGGAAAGGGCGGAGGTATAGGTGGCGGGATAGGTAAGGGTGGGGGCTTAGGCGGTGGTTTCGGAAAAGGGCGTGGCATAGGAGGTGGTGCCGGTGGAGGTTTTGGAAAAGGTGGAGGTCTAGGAGGTGGTCATGGTGGTGGAATAGGAAAAGGAGGAGGTCTAGGAGGTGGACATGGCGGTGGTTTTGGAAAAGGTGGAGGTATAGGTGGTGGAATAGGTAAAGGAGGAGGTTTAGGAGGTGGACATGGCGGAGGTCTAGGAGGTGGAATAGGTAAGGGAGGAGGTCTAGGAGGTGGTCATGGTGGCGGTATTGGTGGAATAGGAGGAGGAGGTCTAGGAGGTGGTCATGGTGGTGGGATTGGTGGAGGAGGAGGAGTAGGAGGCGGGCATGGTGGTGGGATTGGTGGAGGAGGAGGACTAGGAGGTGGGCATGGTGGTGGGATTGGTGGAGGAGGAGGCCTAGGAGGCGGGCATGGTGGTGGCATTGGTGGTGGAATCGGAAAAGGTGGTGGTCTTGGGGGAGGAGCAGGTGGTGGCTTTGGAAAGGGAGGTGGACACGGTGGAGGAGTGGGTGGCGGCTTTGGAAAAGGTGGTGGTATAGGGGGTGGAGCAGGTGGGGGCGGAGGTGCCGGAGGTGGCGTTGGGAATGGTGGTGGCTTTGGAGGTGGGGGTGGCTTTGGGAAAGGTGGAGGCCTTGGCGGTGGCATTGGAAAGGGAGGAGGATTTGGAGGCGGCTTTGGAGGGGGTAGTGGCGGAGGCATTGGAGGGGGCTTTGGCAAAGGTGGGGGCTTTGGCGGTGGATTCGGTGGAGGAGGAGGCGGTGGTGGGGGCATCGGACACCACTGAACCTCGCTTTGCATGCGGCTAACCTAATGAATGGAATATTATAAAATATTACGGACGTATTTCATGTACTTCTATTGCGTTGGCATTGCTACTATTGGGGAATCGTTTCGTTGATTTGTGGGAAGGTCTGTATGAGTGAGAATTAGCATGGTGCGGTTCTAGAAAGGAGAGGTAATGGCGTTGGCTTTTGTGGACATGTTCATCCTCTGTGAAGATAAACACACATATTTACCGTTGTATCTACGTCCGTGTATGCCCCTCTTCCCCCTCCTTAAGTTCTATTTTACGTTTTCATTTTACCTCTCAATAGATACAAGTCTTAATCTCAATTTTAAAATATAATTATTACTTATTTTTAACAATACCTCTAATTTCAATTCTGAAAATAGTTAAAGGTTTAAAATGATGTCATATTAAATCGAGAGCAATAATTAAAAGGAAAAACCTTTTGCACAATATATAGGTTTTGCTTCCTTCTGTTTCTTCTTCTTCTTCTCCTTTTTTTTTTTTTTAAAAACTTTTGCTGAGAGCTTGTAATAGAAGGATGAAGAATAATATGTGGAGCTTCAATCTGATCCAAAACTGCCACGGTGTCACCGGAGCACAATATTCACATACCAAACTCACCCAAATGCAGCAAGGAGCAAGTAGCTCCACTCAATAATTGAGAACCAACACTAAATTCATTCAACCGTGCCTTGACCTTTGTCGGCTTCATTTTATTTGCCAAACGATGACAAATCACGCAACCAAATGGCCACCGCTATTCAATCAATTTAATTCATCCAAACAAACATAATATTCTCCTTTCGGCTCTCATATTTCAAAGCCATCTCCCACTATTTGCGCCTCACAAAATCAGAAGTGACAATGCAATACACCTGATATACTGTCAACGTATAATGCGGTCCCTTCGCTACAAACATAGATGGGGGGGGGGGGTTGTGAAACACTCGATCCCATCAACAGAATCACTTCCCCATCTATCAGACATAACTACGAATAATTCTCCCCAAATAACTTTTTCCGTGTGCCGATTGCATCCTGAAGGTCGACTGCAATAACAAAATAACTCGCATTTCGAGACATCATTCTGTTCCACGTATGTTTCATGGGAAAAGGATTAAAAAGTCTAGTTTTTTTTTTTTTTGTTGCCCAACAACAATTTAAGGCTAGTTCGACAACTGATGAGTGACCCTCACAAACATTTGCATTACAATCAGTTCGAATATCAGCATCCAAATGATAGCTACGATAGCACATTACTCCGCCTCTTCCAGATTATCTACATCCACCTTTCCAACTACGCATGGCTCTTTCAACGCTGATTTTCCCGGCGCCGGACATACCTAGTTCTATCATTGTATCTTGGTCTATCCTGGTGTCTCTGCGGCTGCGGCTCAACCCTTCTCTGTCTTTCAGGTGATCTCTGCACGATCTCTCCGTTCACAAATAATTCAGCTGCATCAAATTAGTTTGGAAACCCAATTAATCAAGCTAGGAGTCATGGCACATATTGGGAATAATCAGGGTACTGGGATCAACGAAAGCCGTCATCAATGGACCATCTTCACATAAAATATGAATTTATGCTTGTGCATAAAGCTAAAGAAATATTGTTGCACAACCGTTTCAACTTTCAAAGTCTATAAAATTAATATACATCATTACTACTGCAATGAAGAATTAATAACACAGTAACTCCAATGATATACGATGAGACTGAAGGAATAATTGCAAGGGGATCTTGATGTATCAACTCCAATGTTACTGTAACTTCATCTATGGGCAAAGCTACAGAACAGGATGAGATTGAAAATCTATGTGAGTCCATTAGCATTCAAAGCTAGACATTACCCGGTGAATAAGAGTTATTAGCTTTGCCAAGATGGACTGCTGATAACAGGAGAAAAGGAAAAGGAATGAATCTACATTTTCATTAGTTGACTAGGTTAACCGAGCAAAGTTAAGGTTCGTCCAGAATGGTATGGAATGATCTTCCTAAAAACACCCAAGGACAAGCCACAAAGAATATGGCAAACCATGCATCTCAGGCAGATAATGAGATTGATTAAAGGATTAATTGCAAGGGACATAGATGTATCAACTCCAATGATACTGTAACTCCATCTACTGGTGAAGCTACAGAACAGGATGAGAGTGAAATTCTATGTCAGTCCATTAGCATTCAAAGCTAGACATTACCCAATGAGAGTTATTAGCTCTGCCAAGATGGACTTCTGATATTACTATTGGGAGAAAAGGAAAAGAGAAGAACATACATTTTCATTAGTTCACTAGGTTAATCAAGCAAAATTACAGATTGGTTAAGAATAATTTGGCATAACCTCCCTAAAATCAGTCGACGACAAGCCACAAATAATATGGCAAACCATACATCTGAGGCGAACAAAGCATGTAAAGCACAAGACAAAGAAAAAGGAAAATAACAAATGTAGCAAGCAGATACATGTTTCATCTCCACTGATCTGCATCTCCACAAAGCGAAGCACAGAACAGTTAGGAGAGACAGTTGATGTAAGTCCATATATTCAATGCTAAATTGTGCGCAAGACAATTCAACATTATCGTCATGGACTAGTATTCTTTCAAAAGAGCAAGAATTAGGAAGCACTGGAAAGCCTTTTAATACTTACCACCGTAATCCTTGTTCTCTGGGTCAACGTATGAATCGGGGAGGACAAACAGTACGCCGGGCAATCCTATCGACCGAAAAGGATAATGATACAAACAAATGTGAGAAAAAAGACATACCAAGGTCCTGAACATGCATACAAACATAACTATTGAGGCAAATCTGCAACACACCTTCTAGCTTATTAGATGTCTCCTCATCAATCTCACACCCAAATCCAAAGTACCTCTCACAAGAAACATTATAAATCCTCTTCTTGGCTTCCTCTTCACTGAAAAGTGAGAAAAATTGAAGATCAGTTACACTTAATAACAACTCCAATATTTCTTAAAAAGAAAAGTCAGAAGGGAAAACTTCAGTTTCTCGAGCAACCAAGCAACGAAAACCAACCTTCCAACAACCTTGGCAAGAGTTTGTATATAACAATCAATCATCTGTTGTTTGGTAGCACCCTCTCCACCGGGCTTGTCCATGACAATGAGCCAGTGCTCATAGTCGCAACCGGGAAATAGCGGGGCCATCTCTGTGGGAGGTCGGTCACTGAAGTTGGAGCCTGAGTTGAGGGGTGAGTAGGCCGAGTTACCGGACCGATTGACACGGCATCGGACGGCAGTGAAACGAGTGGCGGTGGGGACCGGAGCGAGCAAGCGCAAGGCTTTAGAAAGAGGATTGGGAGATCTGCGAGCGAGGAGGGTAGTTGGGATAAGAGGGGGTTGGGTGATGGACATGGAAGTGGTAGAGTGAAGGCGTCTGGAAAAGATGATGGATAGGCGAGCAGAAGAGGAGCAGGAAGCTCGAGCTAGGGTAAGAGCCATTTTCCCAGGAAGAGGATGATCCGGAGAAAGGTGTTTGCGGGCGCTTTATCGTCGAGCTTGAGGGCGAGATTTTAGGGCTTGGGCTTGTGACTGGGCTGAGACGTAAGGAACAAGAAGAATGAGGCCCATGATCTCTCGGGCTTCGATGTCCTTTTTTGTTCGTTCATTTTGCTTCCTTTGTCGGAGCAGCTTCTGATCAAACGCAAGTCCGCAGCAAATCGTAGTTGGAAGAGCGCGTGTTGAAAGTGCCAAAGATAAATTTTCAGAACGTGGCTTTCTTCCATAAACGGGGTCCACGTTTGCAAGATTCTCGTCTTCTCCACGCAGTTGCAAACCCACTGTTTATCCGTCTTAAAACCCTCTCCACTCCAGCATTTGTGGCCTTGTCCGCCCGGCGAGAAAAATGGCAGCAGAGAAGACTTCGAAGAAGCAAGTCAACCTATTCTACTGTCTCGAGTGTGAAGACCTTGCTCGTAAGGTTGCTGCACAATCTGATCATATCATTCTACAGAGTATCAGCTGGAGGTTTCTCACTTCTCTTTCTCTGCTTATTTTTCTTTTTATCTCCAGTAACTTTTACACAATTCCTCTTGCTTTTGAAAAGCTTATGCTTTGTTCTCCCTTCTCAATCTGGGTACCTCTATGTATTGCACCAGTTATGTTTCTTTTCCCTATAAATTTATGTTATGGGGGTTATTATTTGTATCTCCTAAATGTTTCACCAGTGAAGATTGTGGCAGCTCGACTTCTAACACGTTTATTTTGGGTCTTCTGCTTGTGCCATAAATGACAATGCCTCTGGCTGTGAAGTGGAATTATTTATCGGCTTTGCACTAATGGTTTAATGCTTTGTACTTGCCTAATTTGCATTCACATTTTAATTTGTGCTGATTTTTAGTTACATAAATTATTGAAGTCATGCGATTTATGTGTCCTATTTTGTTGTACTCGATTTGCATCGAATTCTTGTTTTGTAATCATTTTTTATTGTATAAATTATAGTCTTTTCTTCATCCAAAATGGGTCTTCACATGACTGCTTGATAACCCTGTATTTTAAAGCCAACGTGCAGTTTCATCAAACTATAACAAGAAATTGTTTTATGAGTATAGTTCCGTTGTTGAAAACTATACATGGAATGATGATTCTGTTTCCTCATTCGTGCATGACCAGGTCTTTTGCTGATGGATTTCCAAACATTTACATAAATAATGCAGAAGAGCTCCGAGGCCAACACGTTGCTTTTCTTGCATCTTTCAGCTCTCCAGCACTTGTCTTTGAACAACTGTCTGTCATATATGCGCTCCCTCGTCTATTTGTTGCTTCCTTCACTTTAGTATTACCTTTCTTTCCAACTGGGTCCTTTGAGCGTATGGAAGAAGAAGGAGATGTAGCAACTGCATTCACCCTCGCAAGAATGCTGTCAGATATTCCTGTATCAAGGGGTGGCCCAACTAGTTTAGTCATATATGATATCCATGCTTTGCAGGTTTGTGTAATTAATGCAAAAAATGGGAGTATGATGCCTATATTTTCAGTTTTATTTGAGATCCTCATGGATTGTGGTTGTTTTTATGGTGTTGTTGGTGATTATCTATTTGCGCTATTGCTTCACTCTTGTATGATGGATGTTATGCTTAAATCCCAGCTCTATTTTGTGTTTCCTTACATTATTTCTTCCATTGCTTCATTAGTTAAAAAAGAAGAAGCTATATTAGCATTTTCCACTGTATCATTAAGCTGTAGTTTCAAATTTATGCAGGAGAGGTTTTATTTTGGAGATGAAGTTTTGCCTTTGTTTGAAACTGGTATCCCATTGTTAAAGCAACGCCTGCATCAGCTTCCTGATGCTGATAATGTGAGTACTATGCAATACTTTACATATTTTTTATCTTTAATCTTGGGATGTTGGAGGTAATTGTTACGTTATGTATATGGCACTTTGCGGTGTCAGCGGCGTCTATTTTTTATAGGTAATTCCTGATTGTAGTTTTTTTCTTCAGATAGTTATTGCATTTCCAGATGATGGTGCCTGGAAGCGATTCCACAAGCAGTTTGACAATTTTCCCGTGGTTAGTCTCCTATAAGTGTCTCTCTTTACACTGTAAGTAATTCTTTTACTGTCCTTCTAATACTTTGAAGTGCCAGTTGGTATGTACAAAAGTTCGTGAAGGTGATAAGAGGATAGTGAGACTAAAGGAAGGGAACCCCTCTGGTCGTCATGTGGTCATTGTTGATGATTTGGTCCAATCTGGAGGCACTCTCATTGAGTGTCAGGTCAGCGATTCAATATATAAAACTGATTTTTGAATTTTGAATATATTGTGCTTATGCAACTTCTCATTCTTGCCAAATCTGAGAATTGTTGAATGTGGCTTCCATCTTTGCAAATATCTCTCTCTACATGTATATCCATGTTTTTAAAGGGAACAAGAAGATTTTATTTATACGTTCTCTCTATATTTGATGCTTTCGTAATGAATATGCGTCACTATAAATATAAATGCTAGTTCATGTCACTTTTAGATGCCATATTAATTTTCTGGATTGGCATTATAAAATCCATACAAGCACTTGGTCCTTTGTGAGTGGAAAACGATTATTGTGCAATGGTCTTTTGTCATTAAACAATAAAACAAGAGATGGCCATTACTCTAGATCTTTTGGCTTACAGATGCTAAAGACTAATGACAGCACAACTAGCAGAATTAAAAGACAGTATTAAAATGTGGGAAACAGTTCACCAAAAAAAAAAAAAAAAATGTGGGAAACAGCAAACCAGAATGAGAAAAAAGGAATGCAGCAAAGACAAAGTACAAGGCCCTCAGACTTATACAGAAATTCCTCATGCCTTCCGCTTCCCACATCCATATTTATCCCCAAAACGACCTCTAACTGAACTCCATTAGCCTCCCCTGTCTTTGCACCATGTGCCCCCATACTTGGTGTCAAGGTTACTTGCACAATCTTCGAGACAGTGTACCTTGCTTCTGTACTTACATTTTCTAAAGACACTTCACCCGTGCCCATGACATTCCTAATGGGAACTAGTTACCTCAATGCCTTGCATAGATTATAACTTGTAGTCCCCATTATTATAAGTTATGGGGGTTTGAATAGTTTCTCTAGAAAATTTTGACACACATTTCTTGTATCCACAGTGTTGGAGGCATACAGAATCAATAGGGATTTGACGTACCTGGGTTTGATTGTGGAATCTGCATTTTTTATTGTAATTCATGGTTATTTGTTTAAGCCACACAAAAAGACTACTATCAAACAGGGCAATGATAAGCCCCTTTAAGTAAGAAATCCTGGAGGTGCTAAGATTATATAAGGTTATAGTTGTGGATTGCGTACGAGATTTTTTTTTCAAAAGTTTTCCTGATCTTTAAATGTGTTTCTGTGTCACTTGACGAGCTTTTAACTTATTGGTAAATAATCTGGGCTGGCATACCTGAAATACCTACAAAGTTTTTCAGAAGGCATAGGGACAAGTTTTTGGGTCTCAAACTTAATTACATTAAGCAAGCTATTAGTCCACCAATAAAACCATGTGAATGCACGGTTGTGTACATCTAACAAATAATTGCGACAAATTTTGGATACAAATTGTGAGTGATTGGGTTTTGTGAATCAGAAGGTATCAAGTCTGGGGACGGACGAATTGGCGGCAATAAAAAAAAGCCGTGGGTGAATGATTGTGACCGTGGTGACATAGGTTATTTGGATTTTTAGGTTTTATGATTTGTGGAAATTGTAGTATAATTGAAAATTCTTTGTGTTAACGTTAAAAGAGAATTGTTAAGCTTGCATTATGTGCCACCTTCCTCCTGCTTCTGCTACCCTTAGTATTGATTATCTAGAATACTCTGTAACACTTAATTGTAACACAACTTTTCACCAGGAGAAAATTAGATCCGTTGCTAGAGGAATGAGACTGATCATCTCTCTATCTCTCTTGTTCATGTCTATCGGCAAATTATTTTAGGTCAAAAGTTTTCATTTCCCTTTCTGTGCACAATTTTTCATGTTGAGGCGATATTCACCACGTGAATTATTTTGGTAAGAGATTATGGATGTTGCATTTGCAATTCAAATAAGCAGCTACTTAAAATGTGTATGAAATTTGTATTATCAATGCATGCATTTGCGTCTAGTAGCAGCTTAACATTTGTACCTTTCTCCGATTGGTTTTCTCTAGAAAGTCCTGGCAGCTCATGGTGCAGCGAAGGTGAGCGCCTACGTCACCCATGGCGTATTTCCTAAACAATCATGGGAACGTTTCACTCAAAAAAATGGTGAGTCTCTGCTTCATGTTGCATATGATGGATTTCTATGTTTCTACATATCTGATTGTACCTGTTAAATTTAATTTGCAGAAGACCCGGAGAATGCATTTGCACACTTCTGGATCACTGATTCTTGCCCTCTCACTGTGAAAGCTATAGCAAATAAAGCTCCATTTGAAGTGTTAAGTCTGGCAGGGTCCATTGCAAATGCTCTGCAAATTTGAAAGACCAAAATCAGGGTTGAATAATATTTTTAAGCTTTGTGGAGAAAGGGATTTCTAACAGGTTTCCTTTAGCTAGTCTCTCCCAAAGCAACAACATCCATTTACTTCTGCTCTGCATGATCATCTAAACTTTTGTATCAGTAAATGCATGAAGCTGACTTCTAATTTCTGAGTGTTAACTCTAGCAAAAGACCAATTTTCAAATACAGTACTATCTCCGGTTCTAATAATAAGACTTTGTTTGTAACTATAAACGAGATTTTATAATTAGAACAAGTCGTAGTATTTTACTATAGAAGGCATGATCCGAACTCAGAAATTTAATATATGATCCTAATTTAGAAATCTAGGGGCTTCACTTTCACTTTAAGCAATGTCTCTAGCAAGACGAGAAGATTTATGTTTGTAAAGTCGAGGGGCAATTGTGAAGAAGCCGAAGATTGGTTGTCATAAAACATTCACAGTATAATTTGTCTTGCATGAAATTGGAAGAAACTTCTAATGAGGTTCGATGCCAATAATTGGAATTAACAATGAAAAACGATTTTTTTTAAAAAAAAAAATTACGTGCGTGGTATTGGTAGGCTACGCTTGAAAGAAATACAAAGGGACAGACAAAAGGGATCGAGCCTGAGCTCGCAGGAATGATGATTTTGCTTCGAAACCTTTAATTAGTAATATTTATCGATACTGCCTGTGTATAGCCATAAAATATATCTCAAAGATGGACCAAGATTGAAGGAGCTTCAAATCAAATGATATTAAAAATTCGAAAGGTCAATGTCCTATCATAAAAATAAAGATCAGTTGATAATTTACAATAATAAGTTTGTAAGTGAGATAGAGATTGATTGGAATCTACTACCTCTGATCCTTAATATAAGAATTAGTTGACTAATTTGAGTAGGTTAAGAAAGTTTGTTGAGTTAGTTATTTATAATAATTAAGTTTTATCTTTCCTAGAATACCCTTACTAATAATATATATTAACTAGAACTATCATTTGATTGAATACTTAACATGTGCAACTACTAAATGACTACTCTGAAAGAAATGGATAAATATAAGAGACAAAATAGATGGAGATCTTATATCTAAAACCAAAATAAAAATAAAACAAGATCTTACATTGACTACCAGAGTTAGTAGCTAGTATTCATGTGGGTGCTGATTTGGTTTAATGTGATTGTTTACATTTTTGTCTGGTTGGCTTATGCTCACCGTCTCGATTTCAATGCAAAGTTTACATTGTCGCTTTTCTCTTTATCCTCTTACTTACTCTGTTTCTTTACAATTTTTTTAAGGAGATCAACAGTGAAAACTAGTGAAAGAAACTACCCTTGACTTGCATAATAGAGCTTAATATTGTTAAGATCGAGAGGGAAAGAAACCTAATAGTTAATCCTATTAAATTTAAATTGTTTTTTATTTCCTACTTCCACTTATCATAAGAAAAAATAGTTATATTATAATTTCTTAGTTCCTTATTTTAAGGACCTCAATATATTCAACTCATATGAATAATATTTCTATAGAATTAATATATAAATATTATCAATATCTTGATTAATTTGATGTTTAAATTATTTTTTCTTCCGTTGGTTGTTTTCAATTGTTCCTATTTTAGATTGTGAATCTTGTAAAGTATTTTTCTGAATTATTTAAAGTATTTTATTATCCTCTTCAACTGCTACGTACTCTGAGTGACAAGATCTAATCTAAATGCTTAATGCTTTGAATCATCTTCCAGCTCGCAATTTACATAAACATAGGGGAGAACGATGGAAAATATAATAAATAAAGCATTGTGCGATTATTAGACTACAAATTAAAGTATAATGAAAAAGGTCATATGTAATTGAAAACAACAAAATGATTATCTTTTAAAATATGATGAAATTCTATTTTGAGAAAACATCAAGGAGGTGGCAATAACAATAACAATAATGATGAAAGGCAGAATAGAGGATATTGAGATGAGGTGATTAAATATAAAAAGGCGTGAAGTTTCATGAATCAAACAACAAAAGAAGGCAATATTATTCTGCCAGAAGGATTTTGGATATATGGAAGTTGAACAAGGAAGGAGCCATGAGTTCGCGCAAGATGGAACTGTGGATCTTAAAGGCAGACCTGTTCTTAAATCCACAAGAGGTCGATGGAAGGCTTGCTCCTTCATCGTCGGTCAGTACACATATATATATATATATATATATATAGTTTCTTCTTTACAGTCGCATGCTGCTGCATTTTTATGGTGTTATGTAAATAATGAATGTGTTGTGCATGGGCGAACGCAGTGTATGAGGTATTTGAAACAATGGCGTATTATGGGATATCAACTAATCTGATAATACTCTTCCGGTCCTTAATATAGGACCCAATTCTTGAGTTGGTTTTGGTCCTAAATATAAGACTCATTTCTCACATTTATCAATTTTCTCTAAATTATCCCTATGGATACTCCCTTAACCATAATCAAGTAGAAGAGGAAGAGAGGGTATTAAGAAAGATGATTATGGTGTTTTAGGAAAAATGTGTCACTTTTCTTATAATTAACTAACTTACCTAACTTTCTTAATCTAATTAAATTAGTTAAATGAGTCTTATATTAAGAACCAGAGGAGTATATTTGACCAAGAAGCTCCGGCAAGGCACCGTGACCTCCGCCAACAACGTCACCAATTGGGTTGGCACCACTTGGATCACTCCCATCTTCGGCGCCTACGTCGCCGACGCCCACCTCGGCCGCTACTTCACGTTCCTTCTCGCCTCCTTCGTCTATCTCTCCGTACATATATATATCCCTTCATTTCTAACTCATAACCTGCACTCTGTCTTCGAATCCTTAATTTGAAATCAATCTTAACCTCCACCTTTTGACTGTGGTAGGACATGTGTTTATTGACGTTATCGGTTTCACTTCCAAGCCTGAAGCCGCCGCCCTGCGCCGAAACGGATGTGACAAAGTGCGGCAAAGCATCGCCGCTGCATCTGGCCGTCTTCTACGGTGCACTCTGCACTCTCGCCATCGGAACTGGAGGGACCAAACCGAACATCTACACCATTGGGGCCGATCAGTTTGACGACTTCGACCCAAAGGAGAAGGTTCAGAAGCTGTCCTTCTTCAACTGGTGGTTTTTCAGCATCTTCTCCGGCACACTCTTTGCCAACACCATGTTCGTCTACATCCAAGACTCTGTGGGCTGGACTCTTGGCTATGCTCTCCCAACTCTAGGGCTCGCAGTGTCCATCTTGATCTTCTTGGCCGGCACTCCGTTCTCCAGGCACAAGTCGCCTTCCGGAAGTCACTTCACCAGAATGGCTGGGGTCATCGTCGCTGCTTTCCGGAAATGGCGTGTCAAAACACCTACTGATCCTAAACAACTATATGAACTAGATTTGCAAGAATATGCCAAGAAAGGAAAGTATAACATCGATTCCACCCCAACTTTGAGGTATCTGACTTCTATCCACTTACGACTATTGTTTGATTCAGCAGTTATCTATTATTGATGTCTGGTTCAAAGTGTCATCATTTAATTAACCAATATATAATTGTTTGCATGTGGGTACAGGTTCTTGAACAAGGCGAGCGTAAGAACGGGAACAAGTTCAAGTAGCAGCAGTCCATGGATGCTATGCACTGTTACGGAAGTAGAGGAGACGAAACAAATGCTAATGATGATCCCAATCTTGCTGATCACTGTGATTCCGAGCACAATGATTGCTCAGACAAACACACTCTTCGTAAAGCAAGGAACCACTTTGGACCGACACATGGGGAGCTTCCAAATTCCTCCGGCAAGTCTGAACGCATTCGTTACCGTCTCTATGCTCACCAGCATCGTCCTCTACGATCGTGTCTTCGTGCGCGTGATGCGGAAACTGACAACAACCCCAGAGGGATAACCCTCCTTCAGAGAATGGGAATAGGCTTCGTCATCCACATTCTCGTTATGTTGATCGCTTCTCTCACAGAAAGACAGAGGATCAGAGTCGCCAGACAACATGGCGTGGTGGAGAAGGACGGACAGGCTCCTCTGAGTATTTTCATTTTGCTTCCTCAGTTTGTGTTGATGGGATGTGCTGATGCGTTTCTTGAGGCTGCGAAGATGGAGTTTTTCTACGACCAGGCCCCAGAGAGCATGAAGAGCCTTGGAACTTCGATTTCTCAGACGTCGTTGGGGATTGGGAATTTCTTCAGCAGCTTCCTGCTTTCGACGGTGTCGCGCGTGACTCAGGCGGGTGGCCGCCGTGGCTGGATTCTGGACAACCTCAATATTTCCCATCTGGATTACTACTACGCCTTCTTCACGGTGCTGAATGCCGTCCACTTCGGCATTTTTCTGGTTATTGCCCGGTTTTTTGTGTACAGGGCTGAGGTTTCGAATTCCATCAAAGTGCTCGAACAAGAGTTGAAGGAGAAAGCATCTGTGCATGGGAGCGGATGGGCAACGAGCTGGCAAACTCAACGTGGATAAGTGGTCCGGTTGAGAGAGAAAAAGCTCCCAGCACGGTCAACCTGTCAAACAGGCATGATGCTTCACCAGCTAACATAAGGTTATCAGAATTGAACATGTGTGCATATGACTCGCGCAGTGATTTTTGCACTGGAGCTACGATTATTGAGTTATATTATTACTCATATTACAGTAGTCTTCTAGTGATGATTCATTTTTATTAGAATAATAACACTACTTCTGCTCCTAATTATAAAATCTTATTTACAGTCTGTAAATAAAACGATAAGTAATATGTCATATGGTCTTAAGTACTCATACTCTTCTATAATTACTCTTAACACTTAATGAGATTTCTTAACTAGTAATAACTTTTTTTTTTTGAAAAAAAAAGCATTAACTGGGATATTTTGGGGAAAAGCATCTAATAATATAGGACAAAAAATAAATTATTGATTCTTGTATTAAAAAAACAAAACAAAGTATTCAAAAGGTCGTGATATTTAGGATTGTATGGAGTAAGAATTTCTATGCGAAAGATGAAACAATTATTTTCGACATATGGCAATAAAATATTTCGGAGCAAAATTACAAAAAAAAAAAAAGCTTCGTAAATCATTTTGAAGGCAGAAGAATATTTAGTGCCACGAATTTGTTAAGCCGTTGTCCTCTTTTATGATATACTTTATTCAAAATTCTAGGATGTTTTAGAAAATACTCCTCCGGTCCTTATTATAAGACCCAATTTGACTTTTTATTTGGTCCTAATTATAAGACCCAATCCATTTTCTCTTTTATATTTATGCATTTTTTCCCAAGATAATCCTTCTAATAATGATAGTTTTAGCTAATATACTTAATTAGTAAGGATATTTTAGGAATAACAACACTTATTTATTATAAATAACCAACTTAACTTACTTCCTTAATCTCCTCAAATAAGTCAATTGGGTCTTATAATTAGGACCGGAGGAGTATTATCATATGCAATCTTATTTAATGATTTTTTCCCCAATTCCTAATCAATGATGACCATCATAAAACATTTGACAAGGGTAAATTTTGGAAAGAAGACGAAAAATATTTAGACACAACTAACATCCTTAATCTCCATACTTTTGTTAGGTATTCTATTCGTTTCGATTTACAAGCCAGAGCCTTTTCATGTTTTATTATATACATATATATTAGATGTTTAAAAAAATAGTTATTCATTAATAACCTTATTTCCAAAATATTTTTCATTAATTAATTGAGAGTTAAATTAAATGATAATTTGACGAAGGACACTTTTAATGTTTACATTTCTTTTTAAAAGATTAAAGTTTTCAATTAAATTTAATGAGATTCGTGGTTTATTTTAAGAATGTCTTCAGACCGAGGAGGAATATGGAGGCCCGGCACTGGTTAAAAACATAAGGGAATTGGAGGCCCGGTAGGGGACCCACACTGTGTGGACACTGGACAGCCGTGGATATGGCTATCCAAATTCACGGCCTCCACAACTCGTTTTCTCTCATTTTTCCCGGCGAAATTATAAAGGGAAGGAGAGAGCGAAGGGATAAGAAGCAATGGCGGTTTCCGGGGCTTCGGCTGTTGTGATGGCGAATAAATTTAACCTGTGTCTGCCAAAATACAAGACTTTGGGGTTTCCGTCATCGAGGCTCAGCGTGGCTTCAGAGCTTGGGTTCGTCTCTTCACAGTTGAGTGGCTTCAAAATCTCATATCCCCATTCACCCAAACCGGCCACGCCCGCCGTTTCTGCCCCGTTGCTACCTGCTTTACAGCCCGTTGCTCGTAATTTCTTCTCACCATAATTCCTTGCCTTTTATTTTCAGAACTTCGCTACTTTTTGTTTTGGATTTAACTAATTCATTTCATGGCCCTCGACTTGATGCAAAGACAATATTTTGGCAACCACCTCATGCTTCGATTAATGCTCTGTTGTTCGAGCTCTGTTATTGTTTCTGTAAGTTGAATGCTCGGAATTGTAGGACTAGACACCCAGCTGGTTTTTGAAAATGCTTGAATTGAACGAAATTGTGTTACCTTAGACTTTGCCGGAAGCCAAGCGATAGCTAATTACTCCCTTCTTGCTTGTTTACTTAATGTTATGTCTTGCATCCATAGGAACACAGAGCGCAAGTGAAATGCCTCTCTAAAACTTCAGTTTCTTACCACTGGCAGATTAATGTATATTTCATTTCTGTTGTGCTTGGACAGAAAGATTAATAGTGATATTTAGTCTGTTTGCCACTTCATCTTTTCAGTGACATATATATGCCTGAGGACTCGGGCTCAATGTTACTTTGAAACTGATAGAAAAAGTTGGGGTTATAATATATATTTCTTCCGGCCCTTTTGGGGACAATTCCAAGCTTTGTTATCAGTAGTTTTTAAGTAGTGAAATTCTGAGCACGTTAATGGTCATGATGGTAGAACTGGTTCAATTTATTCACTGGTGATTTATTCTGTGACTTCGGATTTATTTTCTTAGGAAGAGTGTGCCCCTTCACGGGAAAGAAAGCAAACAAGGCCAACAAAGTTTCATTCTCAAACCATAAGACGAAAAAGTTGCAATTTGTGAACCTTCAGTACAAGAGAGTTTGGTGGGAAGCCGGAAAGCGCTATGTAAAGCTCCGTTTGTCAACAAAGGCGTTGAAGACTATAGAGAAGAATGGACTTGATGCTGTTGCGAAGAAGGCTGGGATCGATCTCAGTAAGAAATAACTCAATAAGTGTATCCAATCTAATTACTATTGTATTTTGTAGAAGAACATGCCGAGTTCAGAAAGTATTGTTGGTACTTTTTCTTTTCTTTTTCTTTCACTTTTTTAATGCATCTTAATTTCTCCCCTGTTGTTTCTTCTCCCCGCAACTCATTGTAATAATCTTTATTTTTGATAAACTAGATTTGTTTTAAGTACTCTTGGCAAACTTGAAGTATTGTTGTTATCCAGAAGGAATGAGAATGCGATAGTGTATGCTTGATTCAGAATGTAACACAAGGTGTTGGCCGGGAGTTTCAGCTCTCTTTAGTGGCGAGGACTGGGAGTTTCCAATGGCTTTCTTTCTGTTTTCTTCTTAGATTCCAATGTTTCTTGTGAACTAGGGCAGGGTTCATTAACAGCAAATATTTGATATCTTCTCTCTACGGATAATGGTATCGTGTTTTCGTCCACAAAGATGGTAACGTCAGATTCCGGAATCATGTTCATGTAAGCGACAGAAAATGCTGTGACCTGCTTGGTGCGGCCTCTGCTTTTTACCTATATCCTATTTATATGCTACTTCAACACCTCTTTAACAAGTTTGATTCAGCCAGTGGCCTGCTGCTACAGTGGGTGTGTGATTTTCCTCTCCTATGGAAGTAGGTTGTTAGATAGAAATTAGCGAATGTGGAACTTTTGATGGATCCGTCCCCTGGTGGAGGTGGGCGGATGATTACTTCAAAGGGATACACCGTACATGGAGCAGGGAGGTCAGAATGGGTTTGTATCTGGAAACTTGTGGTGGATAATTAACGTTAACAAGTTACTATAATCAAATGAAGAATGATGTAGATGTTTATTTAAATCCTTCTTTGTCCAATATTCAGTTTTTTGTATGCCCTTTTTCAGCTGTCAAGGGAAGACACAAGTACACAACCTATTAAGAGTCTGTTTGGATGGATAGTTAAAAACACTTATAAATACGTTTTAAAAGCACTTATAAATACATTTTACATAAGTGGAAATAAAAATCTCCTCATATATTTATCTCGTAATTTGTAAATCATGGTTGAAAAGATGTTTATAAGGTATTCTAAACATGTTTTAATTTTTGTTTTGCTAATTTAATTAAAAGAACATATTGAAAAGTAGCAGTAATTTTTCAAAAAAATCCAAAAGATAACTTATTTTTCATTAATTTTTTTTATCTGTGTGAAATGGTTAAAAATGAGCAGTGGCTTATAATAAAGACTAAAAGACGCACTAATTAGAAGTGTTGCTGCCCTTTGAAACATTTTTTCAGTGGGCATGACACGAAATACTCATTTTATTTTCAAAAATTTATCGGTATGGCCCCCCTCTTTTACGGCAAAATTTGGAAATTTAATCAACCTAGCGCAAACCTTTTCTTTTTGACGCCAACAAAAAGCACAGACCTTTTCTTTAAAAATATATCCTCCCATTATCAAATATAAGGCAAAAGTTGCAAGTGGTATTGTAAGTAATCTCATGCTATTGGTACTTACCTCTACAGGTAAGATATTGCAGATTCAATTTCGGCTGTAAGTAATCTCATGCTATTGGTATTTACCTCTTTAAATAAATATATATATATATATATATATATAAGACACAAGTTCATGATATACACGAATCAATGAATATCATGTGGTTGGTTCTGAAAAATAACCCCCCCTATTTTGCCCATTATCATGCATGAGAAAATGAAAAATGAGAATTTTTTGCTTTGAGACCGGGAGGGGAAGTTGGAGCTATAATCTTCCCTCTCTAATGAAGAAGGTTATGAGCTTCAAAAATCAAAACCCCCAGGCTGTCTAGAGGGTGGATATGTGTCGGTACTCTTAACTAGAAGAAAAGATTAAGACAGGAAAAAGAAAAAAAAAATAATAATAACCTATTATTTACCTTTTATTTAAACCCTTCAATGTTCAATATTAAGTCTTTTATTTGTCCTCTTTAGCTGAAGATGGAAAGCACGGCTTCTTAACCACATTCATAGGAGGCAGCACTGACCAGCACACTTAAGCAGAGTTTTTACTTATTTTCTTCCTGAAAAATTGATGGACTTGGACGAAAGAGGTATGAATTTGATGGTGCAAATGGAAGAAACATGATAAATCCATGTTGAAAATAAGCTCAACGCAACATTGGGGATTCTTCAACAAGGTTTCTATGGTTAATCTGATGGCTTTCTGCCTGTTCTGAGATATGTCTAAAGAGGTAAGGTTTCCCGTAAATTCTCGTCAGTATGGCAAGAAATATGTGGAGATTCCAGGAGAGGGATGAAATTTTACTAATTTTATCTGCTAGAAGTTTAAACTTGGATTACAAAATAGTTTATTATTACATGCAATCTCTTGATGAGAGGATATGGTAATTGGGTAGTTCCAACCACCCAATTACCATATAAAACGGCTGGATTAGAAAGTAGCCTGTTGGTTAAAAGGGCAGAATTTTTCAGTGGTACTGGTTAGATAAACTTTAACAGTAACAAAACAGTAATAATCTTGTTTAAAGCATAAAAATGACTTCCAACAATAAATTGACGAAGTTAAAGCATACAGCCATAAACTAGCATATGAAGCAATTATGATATGTGTCTCGTCAACTTTATAGGCTCAATTTTGTAATAATGAATAATACTCCTCCGGTCCTTAATATAGGACCCAATTGTTGAGTTGGTTTTGGTCCTAAATATAAGACCCATTTCTCATATTTATCAATTTTCTCTAAATTATCCCAATGGATACTCCCTCAACCATAATCAAGTAGAAGAGAGAGGGGTATTTCTTTTTTTCTTTTTTTTCAAAAGAAAGCTCAACAACTCAACAACAATCCCTCCTCCACACTTGATCAATACATTGTCCTCAATGTTAAGATAATGTGAAATGAAAATAGACAAATATAAATCAAGTGATCAGAAGAGATGGCCGAATCAAGAGGAAACAAAACAAACAACTACTAAACAGAAATAAACAGCTACAACTACAGCTACTGGAAAAGTTCCCTCCCCCACACTTACTCCTAACTATCTCAGCAAACAGATATCACCAGCAATACAACATAAAGTAAAAGAGTAGGGTGGAAGGGAACAACCGGGTGATCAGGGAGGTCTGTGATTCTCATGGTAGTGCTTCAGTAGATGGCCGTTGACTTGTGAAGTTATACCGGTCTCCTCATCTACGAGCTCTACCGTGCCAAAGGGATATACTTTAGTAACTCTAAACGGACCTTCCCACTTGGTGACAAACTTCCCGGGCATCAGCTTCAACCGGGCTTTAAACTTTAGAACCTTGTCACCTTCATGAAACTGCTTCCTCAGAATCTGTTTGTCATGAATCATTTTCAGCTTGTCTTTGTAGATTCTGGCATTGTCGTAGGATTCAAGTCTCATCTCTTCAAGTTCCTGGAGTTGCATCTTCCGATTGATAAGTGAAGATTCGAGATCTGCATCACATGCCTTGATTGCCCAATAAGATTTGTGCTCGATCTCCATAGGTAGATGGCAAGCCTTGCCATAGAGCAACCGGAAAGGGGACATGCCTATAGGGGTCTTGTAGGCAGTCCTGTAAGCCCAAAGAGCTTCCTCAAGCCTTTCACTCCAGTCCTTACGGGATGGTTTCACGATCTTCTCAAGTATTCGTTTCACTTCCGGTTAGAGACTTCAGCTAACCCATTCGTCTGAGGGTGATAAGGAGTGGCCAGCTTGTGATTGACTCCATGTTTAGCCAATAGAGACTTGATGGTCCTGTTGCAGAAGTGTGTTCCTTGGTCACTGATGATTGCTCTTGGAATGCCATACCTGCAAAAGATATGAGAACGTAAGAACTTGGCAACAGTAGAAGCATCATCTTTCCTAGTTGGCACTGCCTCTACCCATCTAGACACATAATCTACTGCAAGTAATATGTATGAAAATCCAAAAGACGAAGGGAAGGGACCCATAAAATCCATGCCCCACACATCAAAGATTTCACAAAAATGCATAGGTCTTAGAGGCATCTCATGCTTCCTACCCAAACTCCCAAACCTCTGACACTTATCACAAGACTTGCAGAAAGAATAAGCATCCTTAAATAGAGAAGGCCAATAAAAACCACACTCTAAAACCCTCCTAGCAGTCCTATTAGCACTAAAATGCCCCCCACAAGATAAAGAATGTGCAAAGGTAAGGATAGAGTGGATCTCATTATTTGGAACACAGCGTCTGATGATCTGGTCACTGCATTGCTTCCACAGGATTGGAGCATCCCAGATATAGTATCTTGCCTCCCTCTTCAGCTTATCAATCTGAAATTTAGACATAGAAAGAGGTATAAGGTCAGTGACAAGATAATTAACTATATTAGAGTACCAAGGCTCATGAACAGCCAAGGCAAAAAGTGCAGAATCAGGAAATGAGTCAATAACAAGATCAGAAGAGTCAACTCCCTGTGTGCCTTCAGGTAACCGACTAAGGTGGTCAGCTACATGATTCTCTGCTCCAGCTCGATCTCTAATCTCGATATCAAACTCCTGTAGCAGCAAAGCCCATCTCAGCAGTCTAGGTTTAGACTGAGGCTTCTTAAATAGGTACCTAACCGCTGCATGATCTGTAAAAACAACCACTCGAGAGTTTATAAGATACTGTCTAAACTTATCCAAAGCAAAAATAATAGCAAATAGTTCCTTCTCCGTAGTGGTATAATTCACTTGAGCGGAATCAAGCGTCTTGGAGGCATATGCGATGACTCTAGACTGTTTCTCCTCCTTCTGTCCAAGCATGGCACCTACTGCAAAGTTAGAAGCATCACAAGACAACTCAAAATGTAAATTCCAGTTAGGTGCAGTGAGAATAGGAGGTGAAACAAGCATAGATTTCAAAGTGTCAAAAGCATGTCTACACTTATCATCAAATTTAAATTCAGTATCTTTTTTCAATAAGGTAGAAAGAGGCAGAGCAACTTTACTAAAATCCTTAATAAAGCGCCGATAGAAACCTGCATGTCCTAAGAAAGACCTCAAATCCTTTAAACAAGTAGGATAAGGAAGGGATGAAATAACTTCAATTTTGGCCCTATCAACCTCAATCCCCTTTTGGGAGATGAGGTGACCTAGGACTATCCCTCTATCAACCATGAAATGACACTTTTCAAAGTTTAAAACCAATTTCTTATCAATACACCTCTCAAGAGCCTGTTCTAGGCTATTCAAGCACTCATCAAAACTCTCACCATAAACAGTGAAGTCATCCATAAAAACTTCCATGTTTTGCTCTAGAAGATCACTAAATATCGCCATCATACACCTTTGAAAGGTGCCTGGAGCGTTACACAACCCAAATGGCATCCTTCGATAAGCAAAGGTACCAAAAGGGCATGTGAAGGTAGTCTTGTCCTGATCTTCAGGAGCGATAGGTACCTGAAAATAGCCAGAAAAACCGTCAAGAAAACAATAGTGAGACTTTCCTGAAATTCTTTCCAACATCTGATCTATAAAAGGTAATGGAAAGTGGTCCTTTCTCGTAGCATCATTCAACTTCCTATAGTCTATACACACTCTCCAAGCATTTTGAACCCTAGTTGGAATCAGTTCATCATTTTCATTTCTCACTACTGTGATACCGCTCTTCTTTGGTACTACTTGTACCGGACTTACCCACTCACTGTCTGATATGGGATAGATGATCCCAGCACTCAACAACTTTGAGACTTCCTTCTTAACCACATCCAGAATGAGAGGATTCAGTCTCCTCTGTGGTTGCCTAACTGGCTTGGACCCTTCATTCAAAAGGATCCTGTGTGTGCAAACTGAGGGATTAATCCCCGGAATATCCCCTAAAGACCATCCTATAGCCCCTTTATGACTCTTCAATACAGAAATCAATCTTTCTTCTTCAGAACTACTCAAAGAACTGGAAATAATAACAGGCAATTTAAATCAGCAGCAAGAAAGACATATTTCAAATTAGAGGGGAGGGGTTTCAGTTCTAAATCAGGAGGTTGCACAACAGAAGGAACTAATTCTTTTATGTCAAGTGCATTCAATGCAAGTGGCATGTCCATATGGCTTAGGGAAGGAGATATAAGCTCATCATGATGTGTATGTCCTCCACTTCCCAACTCAGTGCCATTCTTGGATGACCTACAAAAAGAAGGATCGGTATCAATTTTATCAACAGAAACATCAAGTAAATCACAAGGAAGAGTGGGATTAGAAGTGACTAAGTGAGTAGCAATCTTTTGCTAGCCTCTTCTAATGTTCCAGCACCACTCAAAGGAGAAGCTATCGGTGTAGCTTGTGTAACAGCTCCTTTATCATCAGTTCCTGCAAAATCAACAAACTCGCCTTTCTCAAGGCTATCATCAAGTGTAATGTTCAAGGCAGAATCACAGTTAAGACAAGATGATGCATCAAAATCATGAGAGATGGAAAGGAGGTGATCAACTTCTAAACAGTTAACACACACCACGTCACCATAACATGAGCAAAAAGAAGAAGAATGAGGGGTAGATAAACAAGTAAATGCATCATCATGCTCAACAATCTCACCATACCAGTCATGTTCATGCATCTCAGATTCATGCAAATCATCAACATCATTAACAGCACAATCAATCAAATTAACACCCAAGTAAGAGCAATCTGCATAACCTTGACTCATAGCATCAGAAATGTTGAAGGTAATCTGTTGGTCCCCAAAACCCATGGTAATGACCCCGTCTTTCACATTAATTATGGTTTGGGCTGTTCTAAGAAAAGGTCTTCCTAGAATCAAAGTGCTATCGGCTTTAATCTCATCAGTCATATCTAGCACATAAAAGTCAGCTGGGAACACAAGACCCTTCACTTGCACAAGAACGTCCTCAAGAAAGCCCTTAGGATGTCTCACAGTCCTATCAGCTAGACCTAGCACAACACTGGTGTCTTTCAAGGCATGAATACCCAAACTCTCATAGATAGAGGTAGGCATAACATTTATGGCTGCACCTAAGTCTAGTAAGGCATGTGAAATGTTTGTTTTGCCTATGGTACAGGGAATAGTGTAGGAACCCGGGTCTTTACACTTAATAGGCAGCTGTGGCTTGAAGATAGCACTAACACTAGACCCCAGTTGGATTCTCTCACTATGCCTATACTTCCTCTTGTTTGTACATAGATCTTTCAGAAACTTAGCACACTTAGGCATCTTCTTAATCAAATCAAGTAATGGCACATTAACCTCAAGTTTGCTAAACATTTCAAAAAGCTCATCATTATCTTTCTTTTCAACAACTTTCTTACTCATGAGATATGAATGAGGAAAAGGCAAGTCAGAAATATTTACCTCATCACCTTTGGAAGATGATCCTTTCTCTATTGGCTCTTTGGATTGAATGGAGGTCTCTTGAGTGGCCTTGGGAATGTCTTGAGTGGTTTTAGAAGGAGGAGACTCAACTTCTATCTCTTCATCAACCGGTTCTTCACCCTCTTCATCATCTTTGAATTGCACTGTCTTAGCACCAATTTCCTTACCGCTTCTCAATGTAATTGCATTCAAAGATTTAGGATTTATCACCGTGTTGGAAGGCATTGAACCACTAGCCTTAGCTTGCTGTTCACTCACACCATTTGACAACTTAGTGACATAAGAAGTCAAATTAGAGGTTCTAGTTTCCCATTGCTCCATCCTATTCTCTAGGGCTGCAAATCTAGCTTCAGATTTAGCTTCAGACTTAGATATGTGCTCAGTCATTGCCTCAATGCCCTTGAGTATTCGAGAGAACCGCTCATCATCCTTAGACTGTGATTGCTGTGGGGTAGACATGGCTCTAGAAGATTCTCCTTGTAACCCTCCATAGTAAGTTTGCCCTTGAGGAACCATATTCCCTTGAAACCCTTCTTGAACCTGCCTATTGTCACCTCCTCCCCATCGGAAATTTGGATGAGCTTTCCATCCTTCATTATATGTGTTTGAGTATGGGTTCCATTGCTTGGATTGATTGGCCCTTCCTTGATACATGGCAGAAACTTCCTCATATCTATGAGGGCAAGCAGCAGAGATGTGCATAACAGAATTACAATGCTCACAACTAGGTGCAGTCATCTCCATAGAATTAGGAGTCCGAGTGTCAACAGGGGGAGTGTGAGATGCAAGCTTATTCAACTGTGTAGTCAAAGCAGCAATTTGAGAAGTGAATGTGTCCAATTGAGGAATGTGGACTGAAGAAGGATTAGTATGCATTGCATTGACATTTTTAGACTCCCTGATGCTATACTGTTGATGGTTCAATGCCATTTTCTTGATAAGTTCCCATGCCTCCTCAGCAGTTAAATCAATAAGAGAACCCCCAGAAGCAGCATCCAACATCCCCTTATCTTGGGTCTTAAGTCCATCATAAAAGTATTGGACTAACTGCTCATCTGGAATCTGATGGTGTGGACATCTAGAAAGCAAGTCCTGAAAACGGTTCCAGTAGTCATAAAGTGACTCATCATAATCTTGCTTTGCAGAGTAGATCTCTTTTCTCAATGTAGAAGTCCGGGAAGCAGGGAAATACTTCTCCAAGAATGCTTTTCTGAGGTTGTTCCAGTTATGGTAGGCATCTGCCATATAACTAGGCAAGCTCATGTACCATTCTCGTGCTTTGCCCTCCAGAGATAAGTGGAATACCTTCCAAAGAACCTCATCCAGATTAGCCCCAACCGGCTTCATGCTAGCACATACCATAGAGAGAGATTTCAGATGTTTGTACGGGTCCTCACCTGTCAAACCATAAAATTTAGGCAAATTATTAAGCAGTGGACCTTTAATCTCAAAATTAACATCAACATTAGGGCATGCAACATTAAAAGGATCATAATTTGCATCAGAAGTAGTGGCTTCCCTAATAGTTCTTCTTCTAGGGTTATCTCCATTATTCTCTCCTATTCTGTCATGCTCCCCATTATGTCCATTGCCCCCTCTCTCATTACCACCATTGTTGTTACCATTAGGATTATTAACTGTTTCCATTATGTCACCTAAGTCAACCACCAAATCTAGATCAGTTAAATTGTCTAGTTCAACCTCACTAGTCCTTTCTACCCTTGAGTCTTGTCTAACTTCTCTTAAAGAACTTTGAAGCTCAAGATTGGAAGGAACTAGGGTTTTAGACCTACCCTTTCTTGGCATAAACAATCAATCAACCAGAAGCAATAAAACAAAAGAAAACAGATGAATGCAATGCAATGCAAGTGTATGCGTATGAGAATGAAAAATGCAATGAATGAAAAATCAAGATATTTAGTTGTATTTTTAAAATTTTTTTTTTTATGCAAAGAAAGAAGAAAAAAAAATGCTATGAAAAATCAATAGAAACAAATGCAAACTACTAAAGAAAATGCAAAAACTAACAAAAATGAAAACTAAAAAGGCTCAACAAATGAACCCCAATCAAGGCTACTTGACACTTAATTACTAGGGAACCAATTTCTTGGCTCCCCGGCAACGGCGCCACTTGAAGTTGAACTGCCCTTAATTGTCGCTTTGGGGTTACTCCAAAAATTAACCGAATTAATGCAATATAGTGCACAACTCGGGTCGTTTCACTTTGAGGAGCCGAAAACGAAATTAAACCCTAGTAAATAAATGCAAGTAACCTAAACTATAAAAAGAGATTTTTGATTTTGAAAAGCTGTTAATTAAATACTACGAATCAAATTGAAATTAAAATACTTTTTTTTTTATTTTTTTTATATAAAAGATGATTGAAATAATGAAGATAAAGAAATGAAAATGAGACACACAAATAACACTGATAAAAATCAATCCTCCAATTCAACAACGCAGGCAATCATCACTCTAAAAGATGTGGGAGTTAAAAACAATGAATTAAGAATTATAATTAAGCTTTTGATCCAACAACCGAGCCACCTCGAGTTGCCACAAAATATTTTCCTAAAATCCCAACTTACTAACTGCAACCAGAATAGTAAAATGGGATTAAGGATGCTAAAAACCAATGCTTAATTAGAACTCTTAAATCCAAAATAACAGAATTAAAGCTAGCAAGAGACTATATGATCCAAAATTCTAAGCCACCTTAGAAAATCACAATATATTAACTCCAAAATCAATACAAATGTCATAACCACAACATCATAATTGAAATCAAAGCTATAAACAGCCCAATGTCAAATGCTAAACAATAATCCAGTCACAATAATCCCCAAATATAATCAAATTAAGCAATACAATTATCCCAACAATTAGAAAAACTATCCTAAGACCTAGGAATTGTTAAACAATTATTGAGTAGGAAATTAAAGCAACTAAACTCCCCTTTGATGATCCAAGCTCCTGCCATTATTGTTGAATTGGAGAATCAGATAACCTCAGCCACGGACTGCCATGAAAAATGTTGTAATCAAAATTCTGCTGCAAAATTCCATGGAGGAACACTGGTCACGCCGTCAGCTCCCTGCTTCGTCGCCCAACGTGTGTGTCGCGTCTTGTTGCTCTGTTTTTCACTTCTCAGCCGCCGTCCAGCGTCCGCTCTGTTCCGTGTGTGCTGCTGGTTCGCCTGGTTTGCTGCCCCAGGAGAAGAAGAAGATGAAGCCGCCGGTGATGATGGGTGCTGTCTCTCTCTTCTACTCCAGGTCCGTGTTCGCCGTCCAGCGTCGCTTGCGCGTGTGTTGCTCTTTGTGCGCCGCTTCCTCTTTTTCTGTATCGTGTGTGTTTTTTCTTCTACCGCCACCAGCTCGCTTCGTTTTTGCGTGTGCGCGTGTTCGGCGCTCTCTTCGCGTTCGCTGGAGATGATGATTATTAGGTTGGGGCAAAACGCAACGTTTTGCCCCCAACTTATTATTATTATTTTTTTTCTTTTTTTTTTATTTTTTTTTTTATTTTTGAATCTTCTAAGAACCTGCAAGCAAAATTCAAGGATAAGGTAGCATTAATTGTCCTTAAAAATCAATTAATCATAATTAAATCAAAACATGACAATTTTGCCCCTATAAAATAATAATTCAAAATAAAACAAAATAAATCAATTAAAGCAAAAAGGGACTAATTAAGCTGACAAAACTCATATAAAATATACCAAAATATATAAAAATCATTGAGTTTGTCAGAGGGGTATTAAGGAAGATAATTATATGGTATTTTAGGAAAAATATGTCACATTTATTATAATTAACTAACTTACCTAACTTCCTTAATATAATCAAATTAGTTAAATGGGTCTTATATTAAGGACCGGAAGAGTACATGAGCTAAGAGCTGCTCATATATGTCTTTCTCGGTTGCTCTGTTTGAGTACATTTCTCCCATTTTGAAAAACTAGTGGAGGCTCGGTGCTTTCCACTTATGGATCATGGAATTGGGACGTCTGTTTTCTACTAATCATCTGTTTACAAGAATACAAATTGATTTTCTCAACCATGTTTAGTGGCCTTATTAATATACTGATGTTCATGCAACGCCAACTCTATCCCTCAGCCAAGCATCAGCAACGTGATTCTTTCATTCTCCACTCCATCTTTCCAGAACACTTGAATTTAGTTCTGGGAATAGAAAAAGAAAAGGCAATGGAGTTCTGGAAACTCTTTATTGTTGCACTAATGCCAGTGCTCAAGGTACTCTTGATTACTGCCGTTGGAGCATTCATTGCGCTTGATCGCTTTGATATCCTCAAAGACCATGCCGGGAAGCCCCTGAATTGCGTAAGCTCCATTGCTCAGATATTATAATTTCTTACCAGCCAAGCTAACCCTTTCAAGACTGCTGCTGATTTTTATGGTACTTGGCAGTATATAATTTCTCCTTGTTAGAGCTTTTGACAAAGTTCTATCTGGTTATCACGTTGCTTTGTGGAAATTGAAAGAAGGTTGAAAGACACGCAATTCAAATAGATTGTTTCTTCTTCTTTGCATTGTTTTGTTTCTTGAGCAAACTCATGAAAGCCGCAATGATCACAAGTGATAGGGTGATGCCGAATGATACTATGTATCTATAGAAACGGTGAAAATATACCCATAATCGTCAGAGTTTTGTTCCACAATTTGCTGATACAAAGATACAACACGTGTTTCTTGCATTCTGATATCTATGAAGATGCAAGTGACTGCAACGAGCTATTATAATGCCCGGAAATAGTTAAACAGATTATTGCTAGCAACACAACATGGCGGGGATTAATAATGACTCTTAGCTTTATTATCATGATTTTTGTCCCTTGATTTTAAACACAAAATATTTGGTGACGCATAGCAACTACTGATCCAAGGACTTTTTTTTTTTTTTTTTTTGCAGATGGTATATTACGTATTCGCTCCCGCTCTTCTTTCCAGCAGCCTGGCAAAAACGTTAACATTAAAGAGCCTGGTTATACTGTATGATAGTTGCTCACTACTCTCTGCATTTTCTTTTCTAGCCATACCATTCGTTTTCAACTCATATAATTCAAGATTTGGTTTAACTGACATGCTTTAATGAATTACATAGGTGGTTCATGCCCATAAACGTTCTCCTCTCTTTTACCATTGGGACAGCGTTTGGATGGTTAGTTATTAAAATAACTAGAACTCCTCGTCATCTGCAAGGCCTTGTGTTGGGGTGCTGTAGTGCAGGCAGGTTCACTTATTGATTTGTAATTCACTTTATCAATTCATCAACTTCACATAGATCATCAAGCCATTGTTGAACTCGGCTGAAAATAAGTTTTCTTTGTCTAATGTGGTCTGATCTGATCAGGAAATGTGGGAAATTTGCCTCTTATCATAGTTCCAGCTCTCTGTAAAGAAAGCAATGGTTCTTTCGGAGATGTGGAAGTTTGTTACAGAAATGGGATGGCTTATGTTACTCTGTCAATGGCAGTATGATACTTAAACTTGAGAGAATCAGGAAAATTTAAAAATGCCCCACTCTTTTTTCCCTTTTCAATCTCTTATTTTTGCTCTTTCAGGTAGGATCGATTTACATTTGGAGCTACGTGTACAACATTGTGCGCATATACACATGCGAGAGTTCCAACTTAAACAAAGTAGATGGTTCCAGGATAACTTCAGTGTCTGCAACAGAAAGAGATCCGGAAAACCTTTCGAACTGTTCCACAGGACAATTGGTCAATGTAGAGAAATTTTCACCGGAAAATAATCAGATGGGTCAACTTGAAATTGGATTTACAAACAGAGAAGCAAAGGTTATTTTGTGGTCTGATAAAATTAGTTGAAACATGATGTGCACTCCTTTATTGAATGTGTTTGTTTCTTCTTACTGCCTCCAGTGAAATGCCAAATACAATTCTTCGGATGAATTAACATTATTCATTTGGAGACACTATAAAATTCGCTGTTTAGAGAATCCAAATTAGAATAGGAGTGAGAAAAACTTCCCCTTTAGTTTTAGGTGCTAAAAGCATTTAATTGTAGAAATTTTGATTCTACAATTGCGTCATTCTCTCTTTTAATTTCGGTCTACTTTATAAGCTTCACACTTTAGGAAGAGGAACCCCCTTGCACTTTTCTCAGATATAACAAGCAATAGATTGTAAAATTCTTTATACTACACTTTTATAATGTGTTGCAGGTACCAAAAACGGAAAAGATAATGAAACGGTTGAAAGTGACAGCCGAAAAGATCAACCTGAAAGCATTATTTGCACCTCCAACAATTGGATCGGTATGCCAAAAACTGCCTAATTTTCTTTCATAGTCTTTTTTCCCCCTACTGTTTCATTCAAATTGATCGAAACCTTGTTAGTTTGTCCTAACAAGGAAACTTTCTCTTCTCCTTTGCTTTTATAGATTGTTGGTATGGTAATTGGCATAGTCGCTCCATTTCAAAAGGTATTAGTTGGTGATAATGCTCCCCTTCGTGTAGTTGAAGACTCTGCATCCATGATCGGGTAAGCAATTTTTCCCCTTCTTTTTGACTTTGCCTTGATGTGGGAAAGCAAGGTTTTTTTAACTCTTCTGTTCATATACTGGTTCTGTAGTGATGCAGCAATTCCTGCGATGACCTTGCTAATTGGGGCGAATCTTCTCAAGGGTAAGCAATCATTAAGATGAATTATTTCATGCGGGGTAAAGTTCAGTTCGGCAGGTAATTTTATGAATGATTAAGAACTCAAAGACAAGATATGGATTTTTTTTTTCAGGATTAAAAGGGTCAGGCGTGAGGATTTCACTGATTGCTGGTATCATAATTGTTCGATTCATTGCACTGCCAGCAGTAGGCATAGGCATTGTTAAAGGTGCTGTCCATTTTGGCTTGCTTCATCCTGATCCATTATATCAGTTTGTTTTACTGCTTCAATTCGCTCTTCCGCCTGCAGTTGCCATAAGTAAGTGATTTGATGTTCTTCTCTAAATGATATTAACATCCCATAAATTTGCCTTCTTGAAGATGCGATCTTTGTTTTACTGCTTCCAGTCGCTCTTCCACCTGCATTGCATTCTTATCAGAATATATCTGCTAAACTTTCCAGTTTCAGTTCAATCCTAATTGATAGCAAAATTTGAAGCATTTGTTGTTTAGGTTTTTTTTGTTCGGAAAAGTATTAAAGTTAGGGGATTTGCAGGTACAATGACACAATTATTTGGGGTTGGTCAAGGGGAATGCTCTGTTATCATGCTAGCAACTTATTCCTGTGCTGCAGTTTCGCTTACTCTGTGGTGCACATTCTTTATGTGGCTTGTTCTCTGATACTTCCTGTCTCAATACCTTTTCTGGAAGCTCCAAACAACGCAGATTAAGATTCTAATCCTTGTTGCATAGGTTCCTATCTTATGCAGAATGAGAAAATGGTGTTACCATTAATTAGCTTATGATGTAAAAATGTAGATATTATCTCAAACAAGGTTTGTAATTTGGTGAATTTGGGATAACTTGGGAGTTGGGATATAGTTAGAAATTTGAATAAAGCCTTAGTTTGAGGATCACGTTAGCTTGTTGGACAAAATTGAGATTGCATGTGTATTTGAAAAAAATAAAATAAAAGTAATTGTTACTTATTTTTAATTCTAAATATAAGATCTCGTTATCTAATTTATGACAGTTAAAAAAATTAATTAAATTAGTTATTTATCATTATTGTGTATAAAAATGTGTGTCACTTTCATGGTACGTAATATTGCATGCGTATGGTTGACAAAACCACGGTGCTTTCATGATTAATTAGATAAATGAAAAACTGTTTCCTTTTGGAAATGAGAATAAAAAAATCAACTTCGATATGAAGTTCAATCAGAATTTTACTTATGTCATAATCCTAACCATTGAATGTGCTCCATTAATTCACCTTTGAAAAGCAAAAGTAATTAAAGTTTAAACTTGTAAAAGTATCACTATGATAATAGGAATAAGAAATTTTTTTTAATTTTTTAACTATGGAGATTGAAGCCCATTCCGCATTCCCCTTTAAATTTTATAATTCAGTTTGGTTTGTGTTGTCTGATGCAGCAAAATCCAACTTCCATTCTCTCACGTATCTTTATTGTGATGTAAATGTTGATTTTAAAAGCCTTTAAATATAAATTTTTTAAAAGACATAAATCATGGATGTATTAATTAACAAGTGCTGGTTTCCTGTAAAGCACCCGTTAGAATAATAATCTTTATAATTTACTACTACCTGTGTTTAATATACTCCTATGATCCTATTTATAGTCACTTTCAACATATTTTATATAAACCAAGAAAAACTTTAAATTTTATTAAATCTCATTTAAAATTCAACAACTTTTCAACTTTATCTCTATTTAATATATATTATACCTCATGTAAACAAAGTCAGCGCAATAATTAATGAAGGGTAAAATTGTACATCCATGCAAAAAATTTCTCTGAGTGCCCTATAAATAGGATCAAAAAATGTGTTCTTTCTTTGCCCTATAAATAGAACCAGAGGAGTAAGAGCTAGTTGATTAATTTGTGTAGATTAAAGAAATTAGTTAAATTAGTGATTTTTGTAATAAATAAATATTGTCTTTCTTGAAATACTCTTGTTAATCAAGTGTCATTTGATGAAACATTTAATATGTACAATTACTACAATGACTTCTTTGAAAAAAATAGATAAATATGAAAAACAAAGTGAATTGGATTCTTATATTTAGATTAAAAGTTAAACTAACTTTTATATTAAGGATTGAAGATAATATTAAGTTTTCAAACTCGTTGAGAAGAGCCAACATGGTTGGGGAACACTATGTTGTTTGGGTTGGAATCAGTTTGAGTGCTCATCAAGACAATAGATATCCCAAACTCATTAGATGTGTACTGTTCAGATTTGATATGAACGGTCTGCTCATAAAGAAATGAAAGCATGCATGAGCCAGGAGATTCACGAAGCAGAAGCGCACACGCATCATTGGCTCCCTACAATGAACTCCATTTTTTGTACGTTTGAGCTGTGTCATATTCCTTGCCATAGAATAAGCTCCACTGGTTTCCAATTTCACTTTTTGAAAAGCAAACAATAAGTAAAATTAAAAAAGTATTACTAGTCACTAGCAGAAAGGTGTATTTATTTATTTTCTGGTTAAAAAAAGGTATATCTATTTATATTTAACATAAAGTACATTCCCTTCATTTTCTACTCCGTTTCTGGCTTCTTGTCTTGAGCCCCCAAAATGGCAAAAACCATCTTCGTCCATCCCTTATGTTATGCGCCGTGCGAATTGTGCCAAACACCCGACATCAAAGAATGGTCTTATTTAAACAATGGGTGGATGTTTTTAGAGCCTCCTTATAGAGGGCCTTGTGGAATCTTACGCGTCGCTTATCTTATGAATCCAATACTCCGTGATATTATTTTTTATTCATATTAAACTCTAATATTTAATATAAGAACTAATTTAGCTTTTAATTTTGTCTTAAATATAAAATTTCAATACACTTTATTTCTCGTATTGATTCATTTTTTCTAAAAAAAATCATTGTAGTAGTTATACATGTTAAAGATTCTATAGCTAATACACATACTTAATAAGGATATTTTAGATAAGATAACATCTATTTATTACAATTAACTATTTGTGATTTTAAAAGCCTTTAAATATAAATTTTTTAAAAGACATAAATCATGGATGTGTTAATTAACAAGTGCTGGTTTCCTGTAAAGCACCGGTTAGAATAATAATCTTTATAATTTTCTGTGTTTAATATACTCCTATAATCCTATTTATGGTTACCTCCAACTATTTCATACAGATTAAAAAAAATCTCATACTTCATTAATTCTCATTCAAAATTCAACAACTTTTCAACTTTATCCCTATTTAATACTCTTCCGATCCTAAATATAAGACCCTAGTGTGTATAAGGGTCTTATATTTAGGATTGGAGGAGTATATATTATACCTCATGTAAACAAAGTCAGCACAATAATTAATGAAGGGTAAAATTATACATCCATGCAAAAAATTTCTCTCAATGCCCTATAAATAGAACCAAAAAATTTGTTCTCTCTCTGCCCTATAAATAAGACCATAGGAGTAAGAGCCAATTAATTAATTTGAGTAAATTAAAAAAATTAGTTAAATTAGTTATTTTTGTAATAAATAAGTGTTATTTTTTTTAAAATATTCTTGCTAATCAAGTGTCATTTGATGAAACATTTAATATGTGTAATTACTACAATAACTTCTTTGAAAAAAGTAAATAAATATGAGAGAAAAAATGAATTGGATTCTTATATTTGGATTAAAAGTTAAACTAACTTTTATATTAAGGATTGAAGATAATATTAAGTTTCAAAACTCGTTGAGAAGAGGCAACATGATTGGGAAACACTACTTGTTCGGGTTGGAATCAGTTTGAGTGCTCATGAGAACAATAAATATCCCAAACTTATTAGATATATACTGTCCAGAGTTGATATGAACGATCTGCCCATAGAGGAATGAAAGCATGCGTGAGCCAGAAGATTCACGAAGCAGAAGCGCACACGCATCATTGGCTCCCTACAATGAACTCCATTTTTTGTACGTTTGAGCTGCGTCATATTCCTCACCATAGAATGAGCTCCACTGGTTTCCAATTTCACTTTTTGAAAAGCAAACAATAATTAAAATTAAAAAAGTATTACTCGTCACTAGCTAGCATATTATAGTAATAAGTAAGAAGCAGAAAGGTATATTTATTTATTTTCTGGTTAAAAAAAGGTATATCTATTTATATTTAACATAAAGCACATTCCCTTCATTTTCTACTCCGTTTCTGGCTTCTTGTCTTGAGCCCCCAAAATGGCAAAAACCATCTTCGTTCATCCCTTTTGTTATGCGCCGTGCTAATTATGCCAAACACCCGACATCAAATAATGGTCTTAATTAAACAACGGGTGGATGTTTTTAAAGCCTCCTCATGGAGGGCCTCCTGGAATCTTACGCGTCGCTTGTCTTATATATCCAATACTCCGTGACATTATTTTTTATTCATATTAAACTCTGATATTTAATATAAGAGTAAATTTGACTTTTAATTTTGTCTTAAATATGAAATTTCAATACACTTTTTCTCTCATATTGATTCATTTTTTCTAAAGAAGTTATTGTAGTGGTTACACATGTTAAAGATTTTATAGCTAATATACATACTTAATAAGGATATTTTAGAGAAGATAATATCTATGTATTATAACTAACTAACTTAACAAACTTTCTTATTCTACTCAAATTAGTCAACTAGCTTTTATATTAACGATCGGAGGTAGTATTATTTATAGTTTAAGGTGATGGATGTATTATAATACGATTAGAATGTTGGAAGTATCAGGAAAATAACATCCTAGTATTAGATACACTATAAATAAAATTAGAATACTGTTAGATGTACCAAGAAAATAATATTATGGCACTGAATGCTGCTTTACTTTAAATAAAAGATGAGAGTAATACAAAAAGCTCATCTCATTATTATTATTATTATTTGTGCTATCCTCGTGGCCTTAATTATGTAGTGCATGAACCTTTTGCTGCCCCCTCTCTCTGCATCTTTCATGATCGTCATTTGAACACTTCTATATTAAAAAAAAAAGAAAAAAAAGAATGAGATCCATTCCCAATGACTCTCAGGTGGAGCAGTAACATTACAAGCATAGTGCCCTACTACCATCATCTTCCGCTCTTGCTTGTTATTTTCGTAGCGCAAGTACAGAACAGAGCATCTGTTAATTCCTTCCTTCTTTCCTTTTCCCCACTCTTACATCATGCATTCCCTTTTCTTCTTTCCCTCCCCTGTTTTGTAACTTTTAGTTTTACAGGTAGTGGACTTTCGTGTATGATCCAATCAACCCTTAATTCTCTAATTTTGACCGTTTGACTTTTTTCTGGTTTTGGCCTATTCTCTCTGTTAGATTGTTTAGTTTTGAAGATTTATTGATTAGAAACAAACTTGTACCTTAGAATATCACTGTGTTGCTAGTGTTTCGAGTATCCCACGGGTTACTGCTCCTGAATATGCTATGATATGTTATGCAGACGCACGCACATACATAACACAACACATGCTTCTGAAGACTCAAATTCTTGTCTCAGGCCAAAAAGAATAATGATGATGTTCACTTCATATTCTTGTCTCAAATTCTTGTTTCGCGAAATTAGATGGTGAATAAGAGGACAGAGGAAGAGAGGCATATTCATTTTCCTTGTTTTAAAGAAAGAGGACACCATGGAGTTCTGGAAACTCTTCGTTACGGCGTTAATGCCAGTCCTGAAGGTGCTCTTTCTGACTGCTATTGGCACAATTCTAGCACTGGATCGATTTGGTATACTGAAAAAGGACGCTAGGATGCACCTAAATACTGTACGTTTTATCCTTTCCACTTTTTCTTTCTTCCCTTGTTTTCTGTTCTCTTTTTGTCTAGTTTGCAGAAATGGATGAAGGATGAAAGCTATATTGCCCTTATGTATGTGTATGTGTCCCCCCCCCCTCTCATAATCCAAAGGAAGATGGTAAAAGGGAGGGGTTCTTACACGACATTCATACTTGAAAACTTGATGACAATCATCTGCTGCAATATCTGTTAAGTGCTAGCTGTTATTGCTAAAATCACAAGAAGCTGACAGTTTTAATGATTTAATATATTTCTTTTCCTTTTTTGTCCGATTATTGAATTGTCAGTTTCTGAATATGTTTCTTTCCCTGTGAATGACAAAAGGATGGAGGGAAAAGGAATATGTTTTCATAACAACTAACATGTGCAGTTCCCTTTTCTTTTCTTCAGATGGTATTTTTTGTCTTTACTCCCGCTTTTGCTCTCAGCAACCTGGCTGAAGCCATTACATTTAAGAGCTTAATTATGCTGTATGTTTCTTTCTCGCTGATCCATTCATTTCTTTTCCTTTTCTTTTCTAAGAGGGAAGTTTATTTTTCATTCATGTCTTATATTAGTTCTAATGCTTTCATTATTCATGTAGGTGGTTCATGCCATTGAATATTCTTCTGACTTTTATCATCGGTTCTGCTCTCGGATGGTTACTTATCAAAATAACCAGAGCTCCTCGTCATTTGCATGGGCTCGTGTTGGGATGCTGTGCAGCAGGCAAGTTTCCTTATGTTAGGTGTTCCTTTTCTAAGGGTTAATACAACGTTTGGTCCTTATAGTTTGCCTTCATTTTGCTTTTGGTCCCTAAAGTTTCAAACCGGAGTTTTTGGTTCTTAAGTTTGCTCCGTTTAAAACCGTTAGTCCCTCTAATTTAAAAAAGACTTGGTGCTTGTGTTAATGGTGTTAATAATGTGGATGTGTCTTTAACACCGTTAGTTCCTGAATATATATTAGAGAACTGGTTTTTGGTCTTCTCTGGTACATATTCGGGTTGCTCCCTATATTTTGCTAAATTACCCTTTTCTGAACTGTTTTTTTCTAATATATATTCGAGAACTAGTCTTTGATATTCTCGAGTACATATTTGGGCCGCTCCCTATGTTTTGCTAAATTATCTTTCTCTGAACTTTTTTTTTCTCTAATATATATTTGAAAACTAACAGTGTTACAAACACATCAGTATCATTAACATCGTTAACACAAGTACCAAGTCTTTTTTAAATTAGAGGGACTAACAGTTTTTAACAGAGCAAACTTAAGGGACCAAAAGCTCCGGTTTGAAACTTTAGGACCAAAAGCAAAACGAAGGCAAACTATATAGACCAATCATTATATTAACCCCTTTTCTAACAATCTTATAATTTCTTATATGCTTAATCACAAAATTCATCATTGGAACTAAACCTTAGACATTTTGGTCATGGAGCTCCGGATGTATCATATCAAGTGCCAGTTTAACTCAAAATCAATGGCAAGAAAAAAAAAATTTGTTAGGCCAAGGATATCATGTTTACGACTGTCTTGGGTTGGATGTCAACAGGAAATTTGGGAAACATGCCTCTTATCATAGTTCCAGCTGTATGTAAAGAAACAAGCAGGCCTTTTGGAGATGAGGATGCCTGTAACAGAAATGGACTGGCATATGCTTCTCTATCCATGGCAGTAAGGCATTTCTTTTGAACCAAATGGAAATCTTTAGAACCCCTGAACCACTATGAAACCTTCTGTGTTTCTGATTTTGAGTTTTTCAGCTGGGAAACATTTTCATATGGACTTATGTCTACAACCTTGTCCGTATATCTTCATGCAAGAATTCCAAAGCAAGCGAAGTTGATGATTCCCCAATGAATCCTGCATCTTTGCCTAAAACCAGTCCTGATAACATTTCAACATTTCCAGTTGGAGCAGTGGTCTTTGCAGAGAATATCTCACAGGCAAAAGACTCTGCCAATGGACTTGAAATTGAGATTGCAAGGCATGACAGAGTAGGAAAGGTTATTTTACATTCTTTTATAATTTAAAGCAATATGTTCATTCTACTATAGTGTGCATATTTATGTCTGCTTTGGTCTTTTTGCTACTAAAATTTTGATTATTTTTGTACCTTTAATGTCAGAGAATTCATGAGAATGATCATGATTTGTCCAAACACTATTTAGCGGCAAAGCATGAGTAGTCAAAATCAAGTGCAATAGAAAAGAAAAACTGCTTATAATACCATTTCCTGCTTTATATTTGGCCAGTGAATAACAATTGCATTTACATCTTTACATATAATAAGGCATGGAAGTTTTGACCTTACATTTTTCCAGAGTTCGCAGGTAACAAAACAGGCAAAGTTGATGAAGCTATTAAAAAAATTAGCAGAAAAGATCAATCTTAAGGCCCTGTTAGCACCTGCAACAGCTGGATCGGTATGACACAGAGTTTCTTTTACACTACTTGTGTTGCTTCTCTTGATTAGTTAAGAAAGATAGGAGTGGGGTGTGTGTGTATAAGTAGAGATATTATATGAAGAATAATAATGCGCACTGCTTATAGAAAGTTCATAGTTGAAAGAAAATGAGTGCTGAAGTAAGGTTGTTCTGTAACTTATATGCGAACCAAGTGAATTTCTTCTGAACAAGACAGCAGGAATCAAAATGTAAATGGGCAATTCTCTGAGACTTAAGTGTGCCATCTTTTCTTGATGTAAAATTTTTAGACTAACCCCAGCATAGCCATATGTTCACTTTAATACGTGAAAAGGAAAAAAATTGGAAGAAGCAATGAAAGAAAAGTAATTTCTTTTCAAAAAGTCATTTCAATTAGGCTATTGCTTACCATGCCTAATTATTTGCTAGCAAGAATACCTCCTCTGACCCTTTCCATTGTAGATCATCGGCTTAATGATCGGTGTAATCCCTCAATTTCAAAAGGCATTAGTTGGTGATAATGCTCCTCTTCATGTAATTGAAGACTCTGTATCCATGCTTGGGTATGTAGGCTTTTCTATCTTGATCGTGCTCAAGAAAACTTATTTTATATACAGCTCAAACGTGTCTCTGATGTGCAGCGATGCAGCTATTCCAGCTATGACCTTGTTAGTTGGGGCAAATCTTCTAAATGGTAATCAAGAACATGAGCTTTTAGTCTTCAATTTCCATTCTGTTAGGTTAATTTCCATTAAGTCATTTCTTTTGAAAATAAACAAGATTTTAATGACAGATGCTGGATTTTCTTCAGGTTTGAAAGGATCAAGTATGCAACTCCCAATTATTATAGGGATCATTATTGTTAGATATGTAGCCTTGCCGGCCTTTGGCATAGGCATTCTTAAAGGTGCAATCCATATCGGCTTGATCCACCACGATCCATTGTACAAGTTTCTTTTACTGCTTCAATATGCTGTTCCCCCTGCAGTAAGCATAAGTAAGTTGATTTCCCAATGAAACATGTCATTTTCTGATTGAATTTGGAAGCATCTTTGCTGATAACTTAGTTGGGTTTATAATGACCTGTTTACTTGTATGACTTTGTCAGGTACAATTACTCAGTTATTTGGGGCTGGCGTAGGTGAATGCTCAGTCGTGATGCTAGCAACTTATGGCTGTGCCTCTGCTTCGCTGACTCTGTGGTCCACATTGTTCATGTGGCTTGTACTATAGAGCTTTTCTGCTGCATTCCCTTTCTTCAAACTTGAAAGCAAAGCACATTGGAGTCTCAAAATAGGAAACTAGGAAGAAGGAATGTGTAGCGCAAATTCCAGCAAACAAATGAATTACGCTATCGTGGTATCAATGATTTACCAACGAATGCATTTTTTTTTTTGTCATTTTGATATTTCAAATTCAAATGTTGTTGTCAATCTAGTGGCCACCGCTGCTGGATTGGTAATGAACAGTACAGTCCACTATGTTTAATTGCTGTCTTCTCAGAAGTGTCCGCTGACAATGCCCATTATTTACCCCAATTCTGATCATAGTCCCACGGTATTTAATTTAACGATTATCTTTTAAAGTTTTTTTACCGTAATGTAAAACGAAGATGATATCTTTTAAAAAAAAAAAAAAGCACCAATTAACAAAAATATTAAATAATCTAAATTAAATTTATTTATTTTTTTGATGGCAAACCAAAGAAAATTTAAGTAGTTTCTTTCTTTTTTTGGCCAAAAAAAATTTAAATAGTTTCACTGAGTTTCCAAATTAATCTAATTATATCAATGGTTGAGAGGTCATGGTTTGATCTTACTTGTAATCTCATGTCATTAGTACTTAATAGCTCTAAATTAAATAAAATCTAATTATTACTAATTTTGAACTCGAAAAGAAAATAGCCAATAGTGGGTGTCCTACTTGCGTAAGCCTGTTGGGTACGTAGTTGAGAGAGACGCACATGATGCAATGCATTTAATCCAACATGAACCTTAATGGAAGGTTTTTTTTTTTTAAAAAAAAAAAAAACCCATGATTTCTAATGGGAGGGAACGTAATTCAGGTGCTTGCTTCTTTCCTTCCACCACGCTGGCTACTTTTAAGGAAAGCTGATTTATCTCCTTCGTTATAATTATCTTGGTTATATATGGAGCACTTTGCAGAAGATGCCACAAGGATGAAGCAAGGCTTACTTTAGCCAAAATAGTGGGACTGTCATCTTCTCATTGGCTTACATGTGTACTAAGATGTAAGAACAAGCGAGCGTCGCTGTTCACTCGTTTGCAATATCCTCAACTTTACTCCATTCTCTCACGTTTTCTTCTCCATTTTATTCTTCTGCTCTGTCTTTTAAGTTTTATCTCCCGCTGGCTGGGTATAGAAAGCCTGGTTCTCCGTCTGAAAGCTTTCTTTTGCATTGAGGAGTTTGGTTCTCTGCACAAGCCCCTCACGTATCATTCGATGTCTACAATTATCAGTCATAATCTTTCTTTTTCTTCCAGTACAACAGAGTCCTATCTCCACAATCTTTCTCATTCTTGTTCATGGGTGATTTCAGGACACGCTTTTTGATTATATCTGCTGGTTTTTGTTTGCTAAACAAGTGAAAAAGAATGAGAATAATCAAGCAGCTTTGGTAACTTTTGCTTCTTTTTCCTCTTTTATTTCCCACTCTCGACAACGATGAATGATGAGAACAATGAACCCACTCTCTAGTCCACAGTTGTCCTCGCTAGTCACCTTCCATGCATGCAATTAAACTGTCTGTCATTAACGTCTGAAACCGTAGGGTCTTGATGTGGGAACCATATGGGAGCTATTTAAGAAAATTTAAAGCAGAAAGCTAATTCCAAGATACTGTAGAACTACTGGGATCGAAGTTTTGATTTTACCAAAACAAATTACAGCCCTAAAAGTTCAAAGCAGTATGAAGGCACTATCATTGAAACTTCAACGGGCCCCAAACCCAACTGTTAACAGTTAGACCGCACGTCAATCAGTCCCAACTGTTAACAGTGAGACCGCACGTCAATCAGTATTTCTATCTGAAAGGTCCAGAACATATTACTAGCAAAGGAGGACTGCCAGAGCCTTATGGGCAAATTCATGCCAGGAAAAGGACAACATAGAGAGAATGGACAGGGACCATATTACTAAATTTTTACCAATAATTATCAAACCAAGTCGAAGGGACCTCTTGCAAAACTTTCTTCCTTTGATCCATCGTGTTTGAATCAAACGAAACCACTGTGAAATCTCTCGATCAAACGATAGCTATCCCTACCGCTAAATCTATTTGCCTAAAGGTTGATTGGACGTTCAAGTTCTGCACTGGCCTTGGCGTCTTTTTCTACGTGACCCTGAATTTGTCACCAGTAGATAAAAGTTAGTGACTTTAAAGATCAAGGGATCCTTTCACATTAATGCATGTCGCGAGAATTTACAAAACCAGTTCTTCAATTCTAATCGCGTACAGACTTTCGGTCAAAGGACGACGGTGCTTCACTTAGTAGCAATAAATATGCAGTCAATTAGTCTCGTGAATGTTTATTCAATATATTTGGATTAATCATATAAATTGTTGTTTACACAGCTGATATTACCAGACCTTTTTTTTTTTTTTTTTCTTTTCCCATGTTGTAATTAGGGAAAAAGACACCATGCACTTCTGGAGTCTCTTCTTTACTGCACTAATGCCAGTCCTGAAGGTACTCTTGATCACTGTTGTTGGGATAATTCTAGCTCTGGATCGATTTAGTATACTGAAGAAGGATGCCAGGAAGCATGTGAATTCTGTAAGTTTCATCTTTTTCATTTCTTTCATTCTTTTTTGCGTGTTTCTAAACTTTTAGAATTATGTTGTTGTTCCTTGATATAAAATTTTCATACAATATACATTAGGTTTTCTGCTCTTTTCAGAATCAAATGAAGAATAAAGACCGGTCATGACCCTTGTATTACTTTTTGTGGTTTTGAACGCGAACAAACAAAAAAGAAATGGTAAAAGAGAAGAGTTCAGATATTCATAATTGATGACTACAGTGTAATATACTGTGTCAGAGTGAAAAATTTTTATCCAAAGCCACTTGCTACGATTGCTAAAATTCATAAACAAAAGGATAGAGAAGAAAAATTGCATTATGTATTGTCAACAAATAACATGAGAAAGTCCCTTTCATTTTCTTTTTGTGTCAGATGGTATTTTTTGTCTTCATTCCTGCTCTTGCACTTAGCAACCTGGCTAAAGCCATGACGATTAAGAGCCTTGTCATGCTGTATGTTCTTCTCTCACCACTCGTTTTATTGTCTTTTCCTTTCTTTTCGAAGTTGGAAAATTTAGTTTCTGTTATTTTCTTTTGTTAGCTTTTATTTAAGGCCTCCACTAAATGTGCAGGTGGTTCATGCCATTAAATGTTCTTCTCACGTTTATCATTGGGTCTGCACTTGGATGGTTACTTATTAAAATAACAAGAGTTCCTCATCATTTGCGAGGGCTTATTTTGGGATGCTGTGCAGCAGGCAGGTCCATGTATAGACTTAAAGTTTCTTTTCTGTTCATTTCATTATACAAATCAAATTTACTTAAGCTTAGTAGAGCCTTCATTAATATTTTTTTAACCCGTGCTATAAGCCTATAACACAGTCCCACCATACCGGGCAAGGATCAAACACAGGAAAATTTAGTCACATCATATCAATTATCACCAGTTTAACTCCAAATTGCTAAACAGATCAAAATTTCCTGTTTTGGAGACATAGTAGATGAAGCAAGAGAGAGACTTGGAACTAAGGATGTTGTGTTTCTGACTATTTTGGGTGATGTCAACAGGAAATATGGGAAACATGTCTCTTATCATTATTCCTGCGATATGTAATGAAGCAAGCAGTCCTTTTGGAGATAAGGATGTCTGTAACAGAAATGGACTGGCATATGCTTCTCTGACCCTAGCAGTAAGACACTAACTTCCAAACATTGGGAAATAAACATGTTTATCAGTGGGAAAACTTTGGAAAATTTTCTAATTTGAAGTTTTTCAGCTTGGAAACATTTTCATGTGGACTTATGTCTACAACCTTGTCCGGATATATTCATGCAAGAGTTCCGATGCAAATTCCCTAGTAAAGCCGTTGTCTACACCAGAAACTGATCCTGAAAATTCTTCAGCATGTTCAACAGAGCCATTGGTCACTTCACAGAACACCTCGCAAACAAATGACTGTGCCATTGGACCTGAAACTGGAAGTGCAATGCTAGAGGTAGATGCTAAGGTTGTTCAACATTCAAATATAATTTAAAGCAATATGTTCACTCTATATTGTGTATATTTTTAATTTCCTTTGAACCCTTTCAATATTGAAGGCTCGATTTTTAATACGCTTGGTTTAATGCGAATGGAATATTTGAGACTAACTGTGATTTGTCCAAATGACTATTTAGGAGAAAAACTTGAGTAGTAAAATACGACTGCAACATAACATGCTTACTTATAATAACATTTGCCATTCTGCATAGTACCTGATTGACGAATAATGAATATTATGGCATTTGCATGTTTACGTGTGTAATGGCATTGAAGTTTTGATTTTACATTTTTTTAAGAGTTTGCAGGTAACAAAACAGGAAAAGATAATGAAGGAATTTAAAGCACTAGTGGAAAAGATGAATCTGAAGGCCCTGTTAGCACCAGCAACAATTGGATCAGTATGACAGTAGTTTCCTTCAACGCACTTTTTTGTTGTTTATCTTGATTAGTTAAAGGAGAGATATTTATAAACTTCAGCATGAAGGAGACATGTTATGTGAAAAAAATGACTGACAAAAATTTTTCTTTCTAAAAGTTCTTCCAGTTAAGCTATTGATTACCAAAACCTTTGATTGCCAGCAAGGATACTTCCTCTGACTCTGACCTTTTCCACATGTAGATTATTGGCTTGATAATTGGTGCAGTCCCTCTATTTCATAACGCTTTAGTCGGTGATAATGCCCCTCTTCGTGCGGTTGAAAACTCTCTATCCATGCTGGGGTAAGTATTGCATCTGTTTTCCTTCCTTTTGCCCAGAGTCTTGTATCTTGAAGACCATAGCTTGATATGGGACTGAGGTTTCAGCAGGCAGACTAAAAACACAATATACTCTAAGTGACTCTCAGAAGAAATCTTGCATGGAGGAAAAAAATGCCAAAAGAAAATTGGTTATCTTATTTTAGACAGCTCAAATATGTTATATAATTTCTTTTTTTATTTGCAGTGATGCTGCCATTCCAACTATGACCTTGTTAGCTGGGGCAAGCTTACTTGATGGTAACAAAGGACATGAATATTTGGTCTTCAATTTCAATTTTAAGTTTATTGAAGTCACTTCTTCCGAAAATAAACAACAATTTAATGACAGTTACTGGATTTTCTTCAGGTTTAGAAGGATCGGGCATGCAGTTTTCAATTATTTTTGGAATCCTTGTTGTTAGATACATTGCCTTACCCCTATGCGGTGTAGTTATTCTTAAAGGTGCAATGCATGTCGGCATGATTCACCCAGATCCATTATATCTGTTTCTTTTACTGCTTCAATATTCTTTTCCACCTGCAATGAGCATAAGTAAGTTCATTATGCTACTTAAATATTACAGCCTATCCTTTCTTACATTATTCTAATAGGTCAAATTTTTCTCTGTTTTTGTTTTTTCCATTAAGAAAACAGTTTGGTATTCCAGGATTGGCTGCCTTATACTATGCCCAAGCTTTTTCCATTTAATTCTCCAGAAATGATTAAACCATTTCTTGCTTTCATGACTATGCAGGTACAGTGACTCAGATGTTTGGCGCTGGTGTGAGTGAATGCTCACTTGTCATGCTAGTAACTTATGCCTGTGCCGCAGTCTCACTTACTCTGTGGTCCACATTTTTTATGTGGCTGGTATTATAGCTGCATTCTGTTGCATTGTCTCTTCTAATGTCTGTCTCCCTTGCAAAGTACAGTCTTTAGATTTCTCCAATTAAGAATTGGAGAAAGTGAAGGAAGATTTGGGCAGTAGGAATAAAGTGCAAACACTTTTGTATTTTTTTCCCCTAGCAGAGAACTTCATGGATCATATTTACACTAAAATGATTTTCATCAACGTTCCATAACATATATCGTGATTGTTCCAAGACTGCTTAAATTATGAAGTAGAGAGAATTCCGCTGCTATCCCTCTGCAACCCCTTGGATTACAAACACAGTTGTACACTCTATGCCTCGTGGTGTTGCACTGTTCTTGTGGGTCTAATGTCTCATATCCGTGTTAGTGTTCATATATGATATGGTTTGTTTAAAACAATTCCGGAACCCTGATCATTGTCTGTATTTTATAAAAAGAGAACCATAAAGTGAAATGAGTTTAACAAGAAACAAGAAAAGAACATAAATGGTTGTATGTTTATCCAGCTTTTAGAATAACAAGTTAATTTAAGCCAATTTTCCAGGGAGCTCTTCTGTTTCACAATAAATTTTCAAAATGTTGTTCAGTTTGGATTTTCCTTTTTCAAATTTGACAGACAGCAATTATGGTCAGGATAAATATTGTTTCCTGCACATTGCGCACTAATTGTGGCAAAACTGTTGGTAGCATCCTAGCTACGAGCTCCTATTAGATTAATAATCAAATGTACAAGAGAAATATGCTATTCTTTTCCTTCTCCCTTTCTGTTCTGCAAAAAAAAAAATTACAACAATAAATTGTTTTGAGTACAAATACGATTCAGCCCTTATTTTGCAGTAAAGGTACAGTGCTTTCTGAACCCCAAAAGTTCTCAATTCCACAACGAAAAACTATTAGGTAGGCATAATTTACATAAAGAATGAGCAGATCAAGCACATATATCTCTTTGTGATTAGTTTAAATTACTCATCTTTCGTAAACCGAGGCCACGTAATTACCTTCCGTTCCAGAAAATTTCACTCAGTTTTTAACACTCTACTCCTCCCCCACAGTTCTGTCATGCTCTTGTTTTTCCCTTGCAAGGCGGGAATTCTGCGCCAACAGAGCAACGCATTGCAACATTGGATTTCTGTGCTTGAACTTGTCACATTTTATCTCACCTTCTCTTTGCCAATTGGAATGTCCTCTTCAAGAATTGATTTGCAGCTCCGTCATTTCTGTGGCACAATACCCTCAGTATTGTGTTGGGGTCTGATCTATTCCACCTTCCTGTGGTTGGAGGCATTGGCAACTTCTGGCCAATTCCCATCACTCCTATCCCACTTGTCTCACAGGTTATAATGCTGAAATCTTCTACCAATTGATCAGTACTTTGACCCATTAAGTCTATGACTCCCTCCACCACCTCAGCCTCTCTCTGCACCACTTCCTCTGCTATTAGTCCTTCTCCACAAGTGCAGAAAACCTTCTTCAAGCTCTCAAAATCCTCTTGGATCATCTGGTGATCCGACCGGTTGAACACACGGGAGCTTCCACCAGCAAGAAGAACCATAAGGAATGACTCAAATGAGGCCTTCATGACTTCCTTCATTGCCAAGGCTTGAGCTCTATCTGTGAGGATTGCAGTCATCACTGCGAGGTTTTGCTTGAGAGTTCTCAATGCAGGGCGAATCCGAGAGTTGGCCACATCTCCAAGATAAAGACCATCGTAGAAGACAGAGCTTGAGTCAAGGAAGATCAAACGATAGGCCGCAACTTCTGAGACATAGTGGCAGGCTGCTTGAATGGAAGTTGCCACTATGTCAAAGTAGGCTGAGCCACTAGTACTTGGTGGCCTCCCTCCTCTACTTCCTAACCGATGGTGGCTGGAAGGAACTACTCCTGATTTCAGCGACAGGGATTTGTCAAGGGATTGGATGCATGAAAGCATGTAGTGTAAGGTATTGAGACGAACGTAAAGGCGTTGCGTGCCACGACTCGTTGATGGCCTCGGATGATGACCTTCATTTGTTTCATTCATGCTTTGTTCTTCTGATGTCATGCTGCAAGGGGCCGCTTTCCTCCACAGCTTCAGGAACTTGGAGTCTCTGTTGCATCTAGTTAGCGGTGGAAGTGACGGAATGTAGCTCTGCTTTGAACCTGAATCACAGAAGAGAAAAAGTTTTAAGTTTTGAAATATTTGACAGTATTGGAAATGAGTGGTAAGGTCTTACCGCATGCTGCAACAAATGAGGTGTAGTTCTGGACGATACTTTCCACTCCCTCAGCAAGGTCTAGAACCAAATCTTCTGTAATTCCTATTGGGATCTTAAAGAACTCTTCCACTGTTGCCTTTGCCAAGTTCATCAATTCCACAGCTGATAGTGCATGTTGCTCGGATTTGGACTTGGGATTCCATGTCTGCATCAGAAGAAACATGAAATTACAAACCACAATATCCTGTTCTCATAATAAATGACAACGATGCACGAAGCCAAAACTTACTTCAATTTCTTTTGCTCTAAGGAAATACTCCTTCCCTCTGTCGAGTGATTCGTCAATCCATCTTCTCAAGAAGTTCAGGACGACCGAATCGACTTCATACGGAACCATCTCTCTCACAACGGTTTTGCCACCATCGTCACATTCTGTAGATTCCTCAACCACCATTTGGACCAAAAGCTTTTCAAGCCTTCCAGCTCTCTGCAACACCTCAACCATTTCAGTGGTGAGGGAGATGACTCCACCCAGGTACTGCCTCAGCACATGTCCGTAGCAGTTGTGCAGCGTCATGGCAGCCACAGCGCCGGCCGTTGGCTGCCATTTACTCATCACTGGGCTGAAACTTTCCCTCTCCTTCATTGCCAGTTCTTCAGTCTTCTGGGCTAGCCGAACCAGAATTTGACTCATCTCCTCCTTTATCTCAGATTCAGCTGCTTTTTCGTTCTCCGCATCTATCATCTGCATTCATATAAAGCAAGGAAGGATGAAGCTGATACAGAGAATGAAGATGGATGATGACGAGTTCTAGCGGTGGGAATATCAACGAACCTTGTCAAAAGCGTTTTTGAGGGAAGAACGAATGTAATACTCAATCCGATCACCGGAGGAATCCACAATGGTAATGTCAGGGCCTTCCCCTTCAGAGATGGTGACGTCTTCGCCCAGAATCTTGGAAGCCAACAAAACCAGTGGAAGAAGGTTCTCGATCTGCCCAACCGTCCCTCTCACGTAATACTCATGGTAATTCACCAACTTCTTCTCCGCCCACTCCAGCAGCGATCCCAACACCGACGTTAATATCTTCACATACAACGCCTCTTTCTCCTTCCTGGCGTCAGCCGCCACCTCAATCAACATCGCGTAAGCCGCACTCAGAAGATCCGACTCTACCTGCCCCGTCTCTACGTATTGCAGAAACAACACCCAGGTGAAGCACACGTTGTGAATGGGCCTGGAAATCCCAAGCGTGGACCACGTCTTCTTCATGAGCTCGAGGAGCTCGTCGACCTCGTCCAGGACCAGGGTTTCATCGCGAATGTCGAAGATGGCTTGGAGGAGGGAGGTGTAGATATACATGTTGACGGGATAGCCGTCGACCCAGTGACAGACGTCGGTGGGAGTGCCGTTGGCGCTGCGCCAGGACAAGGAGACGACGGAGTTGCAGAGGGTTCGCATGGTGTCGGAGTTCTTTCCGGTGTCGAGGGGCTTTGAGTTGCCGGATTTGATGATGTCCCTGAGACGCATGGCGAATGTGTTGTTCTTCTCGAGAGGGATGGAAGGGTGAAGAAGGAGACCAGCTTCCATGATCTTGAGCTGTCTCTTCTGCCACATGTGGTACTCGTTCGAGTCGTTGAATTCTGATGGCTTCAGCTGCCTCAACAGTTCCAAAGGTAGGATTATCGTCTCTGCTCTCCTTCCCATCTGCCATACCAGCCATATGCAATGATCTTTAAAACTTAACCCACATTCCCTTCAATCATAATTGAGGATAGATTGTCCTTGTTTTTAATTGACGATTATGACAATGACTCTTTCTGCAAGACCTAAACACTGAGGAAATGAACATTATTTTTTTTCTCCTAATGGTGATGATTCTCTTCTATGCAAAGCTAAAGCCATGCATGAAATATTCCCCCTTTTCCCTTTCATTTGCGAACAATCCGTGAAAGACAAGAAACGACGTCGTTTAACGGGGTTTTTTTTTCCTTTTGTTTTTTTGTTTTCATTCAAGCACGTCTAATTAACATAAACACTTACGTTGATGGATCAGACATCTCAGGTGAAAGAAAAGTATCGTTATGTTTAATTATGTTGTAGAGAAATGTGTTTCTTAATTTGCATGTTAATTTGATTGCTTCTGTACGTACGTACTTGGCCAACCAGGGTTCTCATGAGGGTCTTCCTCAGGCGGTTATCGCTTTGCTCTGTCACCCGCATCTGCTGTCTCATGATCTCCGCTGATGTCATTGGCCGCCTCGGTCTCAGAGGCGCCGAGTACGCCAAAGGGCTACCTCCGCCCTGCCCCACCGGTGAAGACGGTGTCGATGACACTCCGCTGCTCCCTCCCGCCACCATCCTCCTCGACGGCGACCTCTTCAACATCTTCAACCCGAGGGCCCGCTTCACCCGGCTGGTCGGGTGACTCACCACCTGGTTCGGCTTGGACCCGCCACCATCCCCATTCTCGTGGCTAGAATGAAAGGTGAGAGCGTTCCGTCCTCCCCCAAAGCCCGGTGACGATCGACATGCGGTGAAGAAGATCTCGTAGGCGGTTTCCCTGATGTCATCCTGGTCGAGGCCTTCGAGGTTGCCGAACGGGCAGACGACGTCATTGTCCTTCTCGGGAAACTCGAGCCGACGAGGGTGGTGCCGCATATGATCTAAACGGGAAGAGACGGAGGAAGAAGGGTAAGATTCGCGGCGGGCATGCTGACCCATGCGGCAGAGAGCAGAGAGGAGGCGGGTCAGAAACCCAAGACGGAAGAGGGCGGCAAAACGATGGACGTTAGAGTTCCGGCAGGAGAGGGAAGAAGAGCATCTCACCTTAAAGAAGGAAAAAAGGGCTAGAGGGAGATAATGGGAAAAGGGAAGGGTGTAATATGACCGTTGTGTTAGTTAGATGACAGCAACTTCGTGTGAGGTCAGACAGAGATGGGTGATGATGGATTTGCCAACGCTGTAAGAGCGAAGAAAACGATGTAGCAATCCAAATTAGATGCACAAATTTGACATTATTTTAATCATGTTTATTAATTTTTGTAATTAATTAATACTAGTATAAATATATTGACATTATGGTGCAATTTATTTAATTTAATGATGATATTTTCAAGCTTGTCTAAAAATATAGCAGAGAAAACGTTGACTGAACACGTTAACGTCGGGTGACGAAGTATCTTTTTTTAGAATGTGGTTTAATTTTAAATATCTGCCCCGAACGGATCAAACAACACTTATACATTATTTAATTTGTTTGTGTCCTCTACATAACTGCACTAGATTGTAGGTTAACGTATAAAGCAAAGACAATTTATCGGAAATTTCTTATTGGGAAAAAAAAAGAAATTTTTTATTTGTTCTGTATAGATATCCTCCTACAATTATATTTAAAGTATTGTCAGATATAAATCTGAGCATCTCTCCAATAAATATTCAAACCTTGATTTTTATATGAGCCTCCCATCCTATGTGATTTTCTGATGAGGATCACATTAGAAAAATAATAAACGGGCTCCAAAACAAACCCAAGGTCAGTGGAATGGGCTTACAGTAAAAGCATGTGAATAAAAGGGTAATAATGGCCTGCTTCTGTAGCCAAATCCACAAGGCTTTAAGCCCAAATAGGATCGAGGATCAACCCATCTAGACGAGAGTGAATTTCTGTAGAGAAAATTGTCCATATTCAACCGTAGCTTAAACAAGATTATATTTAATAAAGAGATATATATATTTCTGGGGATTCAATTCATATGGTGGAGTAGGTACTGTAATTTTCAAAAGGCCGAAGCTCGTTTTCTTGTGGTGCACATTGCGGAGGCTTGGGGCCTGAGGTGGATATTTGGTAGTGTGCGGACCATGTTTTGTGGGAATGGAAGAAATCAAAGTCGTGAACAGATGTAACACAGTGGGTTAATTCAAAGGGATCATTCAGCATGAAATTTTAGAGACTTTATTAATGAAAATTAAATTTTAAGGATCAATGAAATAAGTAACGGGAACAAACAAACTGGAGGGATGAAACTGTTGGTTATTTGAAAAGTAATGGAATGTTTTGGAAAAGAGGAAAGGGAGGCAGATTAAGAGGCATTTGAAAACATCTAAAAGTGTTTTTTAGAAATATTTTTCACAAAACAAGATAAATTCTTTCACATATTTATTTTGTATGCCGTAAAAATACTTTTAAAACTATAGTTTGATTTCTATCCAAACATCTTTTAAGTTAAACTGACGGGGACATACGAGAGGGTTATCCACGTAGGAGAGCCCCCCAATCAAGCACTTACACAGCATGTGACCGTCCGTATCTTCATCACGTCACTCTTGTCTCCCTCTTGCCGCTCTGGTCCCATGAGGTGAGCATTCGGTGGCAAGTTTTCAGTGAAAGGGAAGGCCTTTCTTTTCTTATTCATTTCCTTTTTTTTATTGTGTAATGCCATCTTTAAAACCCGAAAGAAAAAGCAAAAAACAAATCATCCAAATGTGGATATTTGACAGTGACTTTTTACCTTTTTTTCCCCCTTAAAACCACGTTATAATTCTCCCGACTTTTTATATGTATAATTATGTGAACAATTAATAACTGAAAGTTTAAATTAGTTATGATCTTATCTTTGAAATTTGATTCGGATGCCGAATAATCGTCGCTTTGCTACGTTTGTCAAAGTTGATGTCACATGCATAAGTCATGAGGGACTGACTTACTTTGTTTGAGGGATAAATATATTTAATAGTAGAAACCTGAAAAACAGAGTTTCACTAAATAAGCTCCAGTTACTAAAAAGTTAGAGCTGACTAAAAAATTAGGTTCCCTGTGATTATTATATTCTTTCAGTCCTAAACATAAAACCCTTATACACAATAGTATAAAAATTTTATATTTATTGTGTATAAAGATCTTATATTTAAAACAGGAAGAGTATTAATTAGTGTCCAGCTAAAAACGTAATATACTATCATTCACCGTGTCTGGTAACAATAACTGTTATACCCCATCATGTTCATCTGGGTCTCTTGTATGCTATTCAACTCTAATAGAATTAGATTAAAACGAGCACATAAGTACATGTACGCCTTGCGTTCTATAGGGTTTTGAAACTACTTTCTTTCTATCTTTCTATCCCAATTCACTTGACTCACGCTTCTGTTTTCTAATTAATTATTAAATTAAATAATATAATCTTTGTGACGTGTGATTGCCATGTCCTCATTGCGAAGAAAAGATTTGCTGACCACGCGCACAGAACGGTTTAATTTATAGGGAAACTTTCAGTAAAGGACCGCAAAAGACAATTTATATCAGTCAAGAATCAAAACTTTCTGAAATTTTACTGCATGACCAAATAACCAAATTGAAATTAAAATTTAGTGTGAAATTATAATAATACCCCTCCCTTTTATTTTATTAAAAAATAAATATTTACCGGAGTTACTGTTCCGGCCACCGGAGGTCGGAGGTTCGGCCACCGGAGCTCAGGTGGCCGCTGCCAGGGTCCGACCACCTGTGACCGGAACAGTAACTCCAACCGGACCTTTGGTAGTCGGAGTTTTTTTTTTTTGTTTAAAACAAATTGTCGAATTTCACTTGCAAATCTATAAAATTTTGTTGTAAATCTTCAAATTTCATTTGCTCATTTACACTTAAACACTTGTATTTGGGATTGTGAGTTCCATTATATTATTTGTAAATTTCCTAATTTTTGTTGTAAATTACTGAATTTCACTTGTAAATCGTCCAATTTCACTTGTTCACTTACATTCAAACACTTACATTTTGGGTTGTGAATTCTCGTGTTTACTAAATTTGGGTTGTAAATCCGTAAAATTTTGTTGTAAATCTTCAAATTTTACTTGCTCATTTGCACTTAAATACTTGTATTTTGGGTTATGACTTCTATTATGTTATTTGTAAATTGCCTAATTTTTGTTGCAAATTGCTGAATTCCTCTTGTAAATCGTCTAATTTCACTTGTTCACTTATATTTAGACAGTTGCGTTTGTTTTGTTATATATATTTTTATTTGCATCTTATGATTGAATCGGTTGCTTGGCTTGGTGGTTATAAGTCTTTTGGTGTGCCAAGGAGTCATCGGTTCAAACCCTCCCTTGGTCACTTTGTTTTAAACAAAAAAAACTTCAGCCACCAGAGGTCTGGCCAGAGTTACTGTTCCGGCCACAGGTGGTCGGACCCCGGTGGCGGCCACCTGAGCTCCGGTGGCCGGACCTCTGACTTCCAGTGGCCGGAACAGTAACTCTGATAAATATTTATTTTTTAATAAAATAAAAAGGGAGGGGTATTATTGTAATCTCACTCTAAATTTTAATTTCAATTTGGTCTCTTGATCCTGTAGTGAAATTTCAGAAAGTTTTAGTCCTTAACGGATATATCCTATTCGGTCTGACAGGAAGAGTAGTAATAAAAAAAATAGTGATGGAGTCGTGGTCCCAGTGGCTCCGCAAACATATGCCCTCTCGGCGTCACATCATGGTCATGTGATGGTGATACCCCACATTACCACAAATGCAGAAAATGACCATACGTTTCTGATCCGATCTTCACAACTTAAAAAAGAAAATCAAATATAAATTAATAACTCTGGTACTTTTACAACGTGTCTAACGTGTTGCGGACATATACTTGATTGTGCAGAAGTAGCGATAACATGTGTCGATGTTGAATTGACAACAGGCGATGCTATTCTTTTATATTCACTTAATTATTTAGTTGATTTTAATTTTAAATATAAGACTTATTTTTTATATTTATTAATTTTTTTAAAATTATCTTTATATATACTCTCTCAACCATAATCAAGTAGAAGAAAAAAATATAATATTAAAAAAAATAATTATGGTATTTTAAGAAAAACATGTCACATTTCTTATAATTAACTACCTTACCTAATTTTCTTAATCTAACCAAATTAGTTAAGTAGGTCTTATATATTAAGAATCAAAGGAGTATGAGGTTTCAAATTTGACCTCGTGTAAAAGCGGAAAACATGTTTAAAAAGAGTTATGTTTAAGATAGTCTCGTACAGAAGGTGATTATATATTAAAAAGAATGTATGGGTGAAATCAAATCATAATTTAAAAAGTAAATTTATAATCCATGAAATAAATATATATAAAAAATTTTATATCAATTTATATGAAAATAGTTTTTAAAAATATTTTTAGGTAATTCAAACACCGCAATATTATGGCAACTGTCGCGTATTTTTGTTTTACAAATATTTGAATTAGCTTTTTAAAAATAATTTTATAAAATGTAAAATAAGTACATGAAATGAATTTTATTCCCATAAATTCAAATGGAAGTGAAGGCTGTGACCCTCCTCTAAGAAATGGCAGTGTCCTGGATTCCGAATCCAGCCAAGGATAGCTAACCCCACAACACTGGCTAACTTTTCCTCCCACTTGACTTCCTGCCAATCTGAGACAAGCACCAAATAAATGACCTGGACTTGCAGAGGAAAAGAAAATTAGAAAGACAGTGAACATGGGAAATACTAGTAAAAATAAATAACGGAAAAGATCAAGAGGCACGAGAATGGCCAGGTGTAGCATGTATGGGTATTGAGGAAAGCAGAGAAAAGGTTCAGTTTGGTTTGGATAGAGAGGGTTCGCAGAGGCCTTGTTTTGCTTATCTTTTTCGTCTGAGCGGAAACACACTTTACTTACAAGTACCTGTCATTAACTTAAATAACCCCTCACTGATTTGCTCTGCAACCTCTCGGATCAGTCAGTCAGAGCCCTCCCTTCAATTTAGTGGACATTTCTCTTCCACGTCTCCATTTATTATGTCCTTTAAGCCGCCTCCTTCGCCATCATTGTCATTAAATTAAGCCGAGGTATATACATAAACATATCCATATTGATATCCGAATCCAACCTCTGGTTCTGCAGAAGAAGGGAGAGGCAAGGATGAAGAGAGTGGGAGTGGTCGGTGCGGGGATTAGTGGTCTGGTCTGTGCATATGAACTGGCAAAAGCAGGAGTTCAAGTGGTGGTTCATGAGAAAGAAGACTACTTGGGAGGCCATTCCAGGACTGTCAATGCTGATGGCTTTGATCTTGACTTGGGCTTCATGGTCTTCAATCGGGTAATTCATCATCAAATGCCTTTTCACTTCTACTCTTTAAATTCTCCTGCTTTTCGATTCTGATATGGTGATTCCCGGTTACATTATCCAAAACTGGAGCATTTTGTTCGCACTACCTATATCCTCCTCCTGCTTCTAAATACTGCTCGAACACCTAATTTTTTGAAGATTCATTACCTGCATTATCTGCAACTCACTCACATTATCTCTCACATTATCTCATGTTATATTCAGGAAGTATTTGGATAAAAACAAAACTATGCTTTCAAAAGTGTTTCTAAATGAATGTTTAGAAGGGTTTATCTTGATTTGTAGAAAAGTATTTTTGAAAAGTGATTATATAGTGTTCCAAACACCGTCTTATTCCTCTTTGATAACCCCAACCTTTTTACTTCTCCGTTTTGGTGTCGGCTCATATATATAGATTATACTACCGTGGGCTTCTGTTTTGAACGGAATTTCAAATAGATAATGGGATTTTCTTTGAATTTTATACCACTCACACATGTTCGTCTATTCTTTCACCTCCATTGCTTGATTCCTATTCAACTCTCTGAAATAGTTTCGGAGTTCAAATTGTGGGTGTGTATCAATGACATTTATCAAAAGGACTATAAAGGAAAAGAGAGAAAGGATATGTTCCAGAAAGATAAGCTCACGAGTTCGAGTCTTTGCTTTTTGGGTGAAAATTAGGGGAAGAGAATTAAAGGCACATTAATGATGGAGGTGGATAAAATGAAATAACAGCTGAATAATTATTTTGCTGATTTGATACTCATTTCAATTTGAATGTTAATCTCTCCTTCGTCTTCTCCTTCTCCTTCGTCTTCTGCATAACTCTGTTTCCCACGTTGTGAGCAATGACAAAGAAATTGGTTTATAATTCGGATACATTAATTAATAGGTAATCAAAATAATTAAGTATTAAGATGCTGATAATTAGTGTCAAGAGATTTTGAAGTTTTTTCAAGAAAGAAAAAAGAAATGAAGCTGGAAGCAGGTATGAGCCGGCAAGGTTTAAAATATACTTTATTAAGACTTATTTTATAGTGTAATTTACACCGTAAAATGAGTGTTAAGTTTAGGACGGAAAGAGTATATAGAGCAAACTTTATGAGGAAATTAAAATAAAAAGTCAAGCTTTTGTTGCATGTAGAACCAAGTAGATATGGCTGAATATTTGTATGGCTAGCTTCGAGTATTCAATGTATGGACTTAATAATTAATGACTTAGCCAGGATTTCGTAGGACTATGTTTAGCCCTTTATGTAATATATAACTGAATTGATTCCTTTGTCGTCATAATCATATTCATCCCCTGTCTGTCCCACCATGACCATTCCACAATTGCTAATTTAATAATTAATACTCACGACAATGCAACTCTTTTCCCTTATCCCCTGTCTCTCTAGTATGGAAACCAGTCTCGGTACTCATCTTTTTTATAAGCATTATAAACTTATCAGATCTGAATCATCTATATCTCATTTGGATGGTTCAAATTTGATTTCTTTTCTATTTTTATTTATTCAAAATAATTATTTTATTATGTATAGAATTTAAAATAGTGATGATTTCTTAACTATCATTCTTTCAAAAAATAGTTTTCTCTATTTAAAAAATAATTAATTAAAAAATTTAAATCTGGATCGTTCAAATTAGATATAGACGGTCCAAATCTGAAGAATTTAAGGGGCTCATCAAAGAGATGAGCACTGAAACTGATTCCTTCTGGTTTGTTGATAAAGGGTCAAAATTCACCTGCAGGCGAAAGAAGATACAAGAAGCATTATATTAGTAGCTAGCAGACAGGGTTGCATAATCATCCACACAATTTAAAACAGAAAAAATTATGAATTAATTTAATAACGTCCTCGACGACGATTGTGCTGGACACTTACGAGAATTTTCTTCAACATACGACATTAATTCTCATCGGAAGGATTCTACGAAAACATAAAATTTTGAAGAGAAGGCAGCTTCATGATTTTATTAGCTGGGCATGCTGGAGCTGATTTTTAATGCTGTTCTCTTGTGGGGGAAAAATATTTTCTCTGTGGATATAGAGAAAATAAATATTTAATAGCAACTTTGATAAAATCGTTTTCAAATATTTGTAACTGTAATGAAATAATATTTTGAGTGAAATATGCATGACAAAGTTAAAAAGAAAGGAAGATCTATTGGTGTATTTTATTCGAATAATAGATTATTACTCAATTTTTTACTGATGTCATTTAAAAAATAATAAATAAAAATGATAGTATTTTTTTTGGAGGTGGGGTGGGGATAGAAGATTGGGAGAATTACAATTAGGTCATAAGAAAAGAATTTAATTATGTTAAAGTCTATTGACAAATGAAGAGTAAATAATACTGAGTTTTAGAATAGGAAATGACAATAGATTCAAACTGGTTACTTGTTAATGAGACTTTTTGGTAATTAAATTTTTTTCTTGAGATCTTCTAGTAATTCTCCCCAGGAGATTTAGTTTATATGGTACACTAATATTGATTATTCTTTTGGCATATTGTCGAATTAAATTCAATTAAATCCTTTAAGTATTAGGAATTTTTTTAACAAAGTATCATTGTTTTATCCATCAAACATCGATATTTTTATAAAAATAAACACTTTCACACGGATACACATTCAATGTGATACCCACAGTATATTTGATAATATATGCAAGACATTTAAACATTTTTATTATGAGTTTTTGTTTTCTTCTCAGCGGTCTAAAACCAGAACCACGAAAAGCTTGCAAGAAACTCACATTTTTATATTATTCATTTTTCACGTGTTATTTATTTTATTGATATATGCACAATTGCAGTTTCTCTTATTTGGCGTAATTACTTGTACCCATGCACTTTCATGGCAATGGATATTTGCAGTTCGTTCTTTTTTTATCTTATACTCCTCTGATTTTTAATATAGGACTTAATTGTTGAGTTCATTTTGATTCTAAATATAAAATATATTTCTCATATTTATCAATTTTTTTCTAAATTACCCCTATAAATACTGTCTCAACTATAATCAAGTAGAAGAGGGAGGGAGAATATTAAAAAAGATGATTATGGTGTTTTAGAAAAAACATGTCATATTTATTATAATTAACTAACCTACCTAACTTCCTTAATCTAATCAAATTAATTAAATAGTTCTTATATTAAGGACCAAAAGAGTACTTATTTGTACATTTCTTATTTTATTATTAATTAAAATATCATATAAATTTAATTCTACTTTATTTACCTCCTTCGTTAGAACCTATCATATAAGTCCAGCTACATAAATCACTATTCTATTGTAATCTGCCAACAACCAATTAATATATATATATATATATATATATATATGTATTTGTGTGTTATACAGGTCTGATGACTAATTTCGAATTGTTGATGGCACAGAAAAGAAAACTGTAAAACAATTTTTTTTCAAAAAAAGTTTCAGTTAAAAAAAAGTGTCGGAGTCATAATTTATATAAAGGATTCATGATCACAAAAACGAGTCAACTACAATTAATCAGGCAAAGGCATTGAATCGCAAAAGGAGTGTATGAAATAATTGGTGATTGATTTGCATGTGTTTTTAGAAGATGAGTTATTTGAGAATAGAATAATAGTATTTGTGAAGACTGAAGAGTAAGTTAAAAAGTGTGTTAAGTGAATGGAAAACAGGTGACGTATCCAAACATGATGGAGTTATTCGAGAGTTTGGGAGTTGACATGGAACTATCAGACATGTCGTTTGCTGTGAGCCTTGACAAAGGCCGAGGTTGCGAATGGGGCAGCCGAAACGGTTTCTCCGGCTTATTTGCCCAGAAAACAAACATCCTCAACCCTTACTTCTGGCAAATGATTCGTGAAATCGTCAGCTTCAAGCATGATGTTCTAAGGCTAGTACTCACCTCCTCACTTCTTCCCTCCAAAAGCTTGCACGTACACTCACTAACTAACAATGGTTTCCTCTTGCAAATATTGCAGCTATCTTGATATGCTTGAGAATAACCCAGATATTGATCGCAATGAGACTTTGGGCCAGTTCGTCAGCTCAAGGGGTTACTCTGAACTGTTCCAAAAAGCTTACCTTGTATGATAAGTTACTCCCTGTTGACTACTGTTATCTTTCTACTGTGTAAGTTTCTTTGAGTTAAACAAGTGAGTACCTGTTTCAGATTCCAATCTGTGGTTCGATTTGGTCCTGCCCCTCTCAAGGAGTTATGAGCTTTTCTGCTTTCTCAGTTCTCTCATTCTGTCGCAACCATCATCTACTTCAGGTAGTCCTACTGTAAATCACCTTTTTCCGATGTTTATTTATATCATCAATTCTTGCTCTAGTTTTAAGATCTAAAGTTTCACATGTTACTTCCTAAGTCGCTTGCTTCTCCCTTCAGCTCTTTGGCCGGCCCCAATGGCTTACTGTCAAAGGGCGCTCACACAACTACGTTAGAAAGGTGCAATGTCTACTCATTATGATTTTAAGCATTTTCCCCCACGAAACAAAAGAAAAAAAATCTGGTATTGATTCTTGATTTTGGAAAAATCAGGTCAAAGAGGAGCTTCAAAATAGAGGTTGCCAAATAGTAACCAACTCTGAAGTAATATCAGTTTCAACCTCTGAAAAAGGTCAGAAATACCAAACCTTTTTTTTTTTTTTAACGGTTTCAGTTTTTACCCCTTTCCATGACAAATTCAATAACTTTCGTTCGTGAGTTTGTATGCCTAAAACTTTTCCTTTCATGGAAATTATTGTGATCAAGTGACCTTATATAATACTACTTCCGATCTTAATTATAAGACCTCATTTATAGTCTACAAATGAGGTTTTATAATTAAAACCGGAGGCAGTATATATAAGTTAAAAGGCTAGGGAAATGCATGCAGTACAAACTTTCGGCGGTTTAAAGCTAGAAAATACCCTTCCCATATGGAAGTTCTTGATGATTTCAATTTGAATGGTCTCCCAGGGACTTTTTATTTTTACAAGTACTACATCTACAGTTGTATTAACTCAATAATGGTATTTTAACAAGTTTGAGAAACATAATTGCAGGATGCGTTGTGCTATGCAATGATGGTACGCAAGAAATCTATGATGGATGCATAATGGCCGTACATGCCCCTGATACTTTGAAGATATTGGGTGACCAAGCAACATTTGATGAGAGGAGAATCCTTGGAGCTTTTCAGTACGAGTACAGGTTAATTCATCTTCATAGTCTTTCTATTTATCTTTGATTCAAATAATACAGATCAGATCATGTATGTGCATCTATCACTCAGCGTATTCTTTGAACTATACATGTTTGGGAAACTGCTTATGTTTCCAAAACGCTACATTTGCAAGATTGCAAAAGTCCATCTCAAACAGAAGTCAAACGGACTTTTGGGAGTAGACCAAACATGCTTATTTTATCGCAATAGAAATAGAACTCTCAAAATTCGTTTTTAGGAGTTGGTGTATAATATTAAACAGATAACACGAGTTATTCGGGTCAAGAAGTCTATGCTTGGATGTTTATGTGTACTTGGATATTGTTGTTCAAAATAAAAGGTGCTAAATTGAGATGTTGAGTATATGCAAATAAGTTCAATCGCACAATTATATTTTTTACTCTGTATTGGCAGTGATATTTTTCTTCATCGTGATAAAAATTTAATGCCCAAAAACCCAGCAGCATGGAGTGCCTGGAATTTCTTGGGAGATACTAGCAATAGAGTGTGCGTGACATACTGGCTCAATATTCTTCAGGTCAGCGGATTTTATGCTCTTAGGGGAAGAAACAGTTTCTTAAGCAGTCATTTATTCTTCCTTGTAAATGATCATGATGTAATGTGAAATATGTGGGCTTTTAGAACTTGGGAGAAACAAGTCTACCATTTCTTGTAACTCTGAATCCTGATCACACGCCACAAAATGCGTTGCTTAAGTGGTCAACTGGCCATCCACTCCCTTCTGTCGCTGCGTCAAAAGCTTCATCTGAATTAGATCTCATTCAAGGGAAAAGAAGAATCTGGTTCTGTGGCGCCTACCTAGGTAGGTTCCTGCTTATTGTGTTGGAAGATTCTTCATTTTTATTTCAATATCAGTGCTCATGAACTTGCCATTGAGCACTCATTTTTGTGTTCTTCAACCACAACAGATGTCTGCTGATTATAGTTTGCTTAGTCCATGTGACTCATTTTCTTGATCTGTGTAACTGCATTTATATGTAAAACCATTTTATGAAGAAAGTGAAGCATAGAAGCATTTTTTAAAGAAAGTGAAGTACTAATAGCTGACTGAATCGGTAAAATGAGCAAATCAGCATGTAATGCTCCCGATGAAATTAACTTTACATACACACATATATGTACTTTACCGACAATTGTACAAGGCGCAGTAATCATATTTCTTCCTAGAATTTTGATCCAGTTCAAATTACCCCTGACCAAAATATACTCTGTCCTTTTGTTTCAGGTTATGGATTTCATGAGGATGGATTAAAGGTAGTAAGAGCTAACTTTGAAAGAGAAAAAGCCATGATATGTTTGACTGTTGGCTGACTGTTAAAATAGGATTTAAGGCAGCCAAACTCTTTGAATTCTGAATTGGAAATCTAAATCACCATTTACTGCTATACATATATTACTACTTGGCAACATGTCATCATTTTTGTTGGATGGAAATAAAGATGACTGAACATTAAGTTTAACTTTTAGGCTGGCATGACTGCAGCACATGGGGTTCTTGGAAGATGTTATCCCCTTATAAGCAACCCAAAACACATGGTACCTTCTTGGACAGAACTGGGCGCTCGACTTTTTGTGACCAGATTCCTGAAATCATATATCTCTGCTGGGTGTTTAATGTGAGTTCTCTTCCAAGACTGTATAATTTTTTTCAGTGAATTCTCAAGATAAACATATCCTCAATGTACATGCATGCTTTTAATATTTAACACTCTGCAATTATAGAGAAGTTTTTCAATACCTTGTGCCTTGAGGTGTTACAGTTTATTAGAGGAAGGAGGGACAATGTTCACCTTTGAGGGACAAGGGAAAGGGAGCCTATTAAAAAGTGTTATCAGGGTCTACACTCCTCGTTTCTACTGGAAGGTATTTACTTATTTATGAACTATCAATGGTTGGTCTTATTATGAGTTTAGAATTTATGATGTATGCTTTTCCTTGTCAGTGAAAAATAAATCACTTGCAGTTGGTTAGAAAAAAAGAAAAACTGATACTATTGATGTGTGTTTCAGGTTATGACACAAGCTGATTTAGGCCTTGCAGATGCATACATCAACGGGGACTTTTCATTCGTTGATCAAGACGAGGGCCTTTTAAACTTCTTTTTGGTAGGTAAACTTATGTCTTGATTAAACACAAATGTCCTTTTTGGTCTTCAATTAACCCTGATTTTCAATGCAGATTCTCATAGCGAACAGAGATTCAGATGCTACAACTCAAAGTTAAAGAATAGGTATGCTGCATATGGAAGATATTGAAGCCTACAATGAAGTATTACTCACATTTTATATCAAACTTTCTGATTTTGATGGCTTTAGGGGTTGGTGGACACCGGTTTTATTCACATCTTGCATAGCGTCTGCAAAGTTCTTCATTGAGCATGTTTCAAGGAAAAATAATCTTACACAGGCTCGAAGGAACATCTCTAGGCATTATGATCTGGTATAATATTTTTTTCTTTATTTTGGAGAAAGATCTGATATAAAATTGTAACGTGCAAAATTGCACGTATTCAATGATAAGCACAAATTTATATCATTTGATTCATTCAGAAAAAGGTGAGAACATATAACGAGTTTTGCATGACCTAAGGCATATAAATGAAAATATTTTTGACATAAATTGCGATGATGTGATGTTACTTGTACTCTTAAAAAACCCTTCTCTACTGATGTCAGCTTCTTTTTCCATCTATCATATATTGTCGACTGATGATTATGCCTGAAAGCTTACATTTCTCTCTCGGTCTGTTTATAGAGCAATGAACTCTTCGCTCTTTTCTTGGATGAAACGATGACTTACTCATGTGCTGTGTTTAAGGTTAGGATATTGACTTCCTGATTCTTGTGCCCAATCTCATATAACTTTTGAAGCAGCATTGAACGGTTTTTTTTTTTTTTTTTTTAACTTTCTTATATTATCTCATAGAATGAAAACGAAGACCTAAAAGGTGCACAGATGAGAAAAATCTCGCTTCTGATTGAAAAAGTGAGTTTCTAAGAAGTTACTTCAATATTTTAATGGTTATACTGGAGGATATCTCCATTAATATTTTCCTCTTCAAATAAATAAACAGGCAAGAATAGGAAAAAAACATGAAATTCTTGAGATAGGATGCGGATGGGGCAGCTTAGCCATTGAAGTTGTCAAACGAACTGGTTGCAGTTACACTGGCATAACATTGTCCAAGGAGCAACTGAAATTAGCAGAAAAGAGAGTTAGAGATGCTGGGCTTCAGGTATTAAACCACTACCTCCAGTTCTAAATACAAGGTCTAGTTTATAATGTACACTTATTAACTAGGTCCGCGTCTACTGAAATCCTCATTAGAGTTATGGATTTTACAGAATGAGCCTCAATATTTTATCTCTTTGCTACACTGCTCATGTGAAATTTAGGTTTCTCCTCGTGCTAAAGAGATATTAGATGTATCGTGCTTATGACATTGAAAAATCTTTAGTAACTTCAGATATAATACTAGTTATTCATGCTTCCAGGACAATATCAAATTTCTTCTGTGTGATTATCGCCAATTACCCAAGACATGCAAATTTGATAGGATTATATCTTGGTGAGTTCTTTTCTCTGAATTTCAAAAGAATCATATCCGTATGGCAGTACTCTCAGCATTTTTCATGATCTGTATTGCCATATTTCAGTGAGATGATAGAAGCTGTTGGTCATGAATATATGGAAGAGTTCTTTGGTTGTTGTGAATCAATATTGGCTAAAGATGGACTTTTTGTTCTGCAGGTAACATAGAATATGAAATATGCTGGTATTTTCCCCAGTTAACCGTCAAAACTAGATTCCTTGCAGTATTTAAATTGCTGCTGACTGTTGCGGATGTTTATCTTTCTCTTTAGTTCATATCAATACCGGATGAGCGTTATGATGAGTACAGACGCAGTTCAGATTTTATAAAGGAGTATATTTTTCCAGGCGGTTGCTTACCCTCTCTGAGCCGAATAACATCAGCTATGGCAGCTGCATCTAGATTCTGGTATAAATTACATGCTTTGTTGCGGAATTCTACAGTAAAGCATAGCTTTCATTCTTCTTTTACTAAAACAGATATTCTCAAATGTAGTGTGGAGCACATAGAAAATATAGGAATTCATTACTACCAAACGCTAAGGTGGTGGAGGAAGAACTTCATGAAAAGGCAGAAGTATGTTCTTAATTCATAAACTAGTTCTCCATACTAAACTACAGATTTTGGTTACCACTGATTCTGGGATTTTGCCCCTTTTATGGTGGTAGTGAAATCCTGGCTCTTGGATTTAATGAGAAGTTCATTCGGACATGGGAGTACTACTTTGATTACAGTGCAGCAGGTTTTAAGTCTCATACACTCGGGAATTATCAGGTATACCTAAAGAGTTACTATAAATGTTTGAAGTAGCTAATTTGATGCTTTAAAATCACTTGGCATGATCTAACGTGGTCATATGTGTTAATGTGTCCGTTTTCTGGCGAAGACTTGGGTTTAGCAGTACCAAGAATAATTTTAGGATCTTGCTCATTAGAGCATCATTTGTCACCACATTTTCCACAAGGTTGTATTGAAATACCTTACACACCTATCTCAGATTAGATGAACACTTCAATAGCAGCATGTTGAATCTCACAGTCCCAGACCAATAACTATCTGGAAAGTATGTTTTTGGTTAACACAACATAAACCTTTTAGCCGCACCGGAGTCCAAAGTACAAGTAGAACTCAATCTCAATGGTCTCCTCTGAGTTTTTAATATCCCTTTCAGTCTCTATGAATTAGCTTTCTGTGAAAGTCTTCTCTTATTTTCAACTCAAAAGATTTCACCTTATGACAGTCATCATTACCACTATATTTTTGTTTCTAAAGCCCTTCCTTGAAGAATGGAGGATTCGGCATATATTCCTGGCATATCTTGAATTCTTCTGGCACAGTGAACATGCTGCCTCCGTTCTATGTAACATGGGCATGGGTTCTAGCTTGTGTTGCGGACTGTATTTTTATCAGTGGCTATGTTTCAACTTGAGATCCGTTTTGTTAATCCGTTGATAGATCCAAAAATAGCATATTGTGAGTTTGAACTATTGCGTACAATTTGGTGTAGGTGGTCTTTTCACGCCCTGGGAACACTAGTGCGTTCAGAGATCCGTACAAAAGTTGGCCCTCATCTTGATTTGATTCTCAGTGAAGCAAAATCTTCGCGTTCAAGCAAAGTTAGAGCTAGCTGAATCATTGAACTTCCATGGCTCTCATATTCGATAAAATTTTCATTTATTACATTTGCAGAGTGAATTGTATCTAGCCTTCTATTTTGTGCTGTCAACCCATTCGACATTCTTTTCAATAGCTTTAATTTCTTTATTATGGCATGTGTCTGATCAGGAGATATTTGTTTGTTTGGGGAGACTATAGATTTATTGATCATCTTTTTATTATTTATTTTTTGTGGGGTCTTCATTTCTCTCGATCTGCGAAACAATATTAATTGAGCACGTATAAGAAAAGTGTAATTTCATTTTTACACTGTTCATCCACGTCCCCGTTTGCTATCTTGTGAATAAGATCCCCCCTCTTTTTTCCCACTTTCGATATACCTAAGATTATCACAGTTTTTTTCCTATCAATAATACATCAGTATTGAAAAGTGTAATTTCACTTTCACAATAAGAAAGGCATAAAATTATTTTCTGCTTTTGAAATCAATTTTTTCAATCTCCATTTCAATTCCATTCCGTATTCCAAACCAAACAGATCTCCAGCATCGACTCATGCAAGCCCTTAGTCACAAGTCAAACATCCTAGAGCACGCATATGTGAAAATACTTGCATCAAACTTTTTATATCTGTTATATCAAGTTTTTCAATTACATATAATTATATGTCCATCTTTTTTTTATTTATAATTCAATAATAATTTTTTTTAAAGAAAATAAGACACATGACCTTGTATGTAGATGAAATGAAATGAAAACCACGCCTCCTTAAGGCTCAATTGACATAATTGTCAATTACCATCATGTGGATATGTGACATTTGAAAAATGAAATAGACAATGAAGGCCACAGGCCAAAAATATAAACAGAAAAACCGCAGAAAAACAATCAGATGCCAACATATAACTACATGCCAGCCTCAACAAATTTAACAATTCCAATCGCCAGAATACAAAACTTTATAGCCATGATAATGAATGGGTTAATTGCCTGTCTAATTGCTAATCCACCAACCAAATCATTACAATTTGAAGTACTGCCTTGGTCATGAATTATAAACAGAGACTCTACTTAAATTCTATAAAACATGAGAAGAATTACAATAAGGTCTCAAGGAAGGAAAATAATTACTAAAAAGTTTTAATAACAATCTAAACAGCCTATAAGTTCCACAATAATAACAACTTTTGAAACTTGTTTTATAATTATTTTTCTTTCTCAAAACTTCATTGTAATTCTCCCTAAAATATATGGTAAACTGTGTCTAGTTCCTGAGACATGTTAAGAAGTGGGCACATGAGAAAGATGCAGTTACGACCCCCACATCAACCTGTACCACGGAAAATTAACGTGCCTCACAAACCAATGGGAATCTACCTTATAGAAGTGAAGCAAAAAATAAAAAGCTGAGGACAAGAACTAAAAGATAGCCATATTATCAAAGGAACGAGGTAATCCCACTCGGAATCTTCTACGTCTCTATCACAAGCCATTATCACAGTCAAACATCAAAACAGAATTTACATCAGAAGAAATTAGTCTGTTAGCAATCCACTTCCATTAAAAACATGCCAACGCTATTATGAACAAGTCTCTAAAGTCCTCTAGCACATGAAACCACAAGTTAACATCGGGTATATCAATTGGTTGGTCACCTAGTAGCATTCAGGCAAAGATTTGGAACAAGTCATGGCTAACTGCTTTAGTCCACTACTGCACACCATCCACCTCACTTTCCGTCAAACACCACAAACCAGACAGTAGGTCAAGAACTTTATCATACTTGAACAAGCCTGGAATCCCCAAGTGTGAAGCCGCTTTGCCCCAGAAAAACACGATTTGACTGAACAACGTTCATAGCATGCTGATCAACCACCCTGACCAAGCCCATTATGAAGTTCGTGTTCAGACATAAGTGGACACTTGGCTACACTTCAGTACTCGTGCACCTCTCCTCCTGTACAACACAAGTGCAAATACAGGGGGAAATGATTATGCCATCCTCGAAGTTTCAACTACCACTACCATTATCGCAACCCATTACGACGTGATCAACCTGAGTGTCCACTGCTATCAGTAAATACCTTGCCTAATCTCCTTATTTCTACTTGTCAAAACAATGGATGCATGAGTCTACACAAGAATTTCCTGCCTCCTCACTGTAGTCAGTAAGGAGTGCCCTAAATAGAATAAAATCAAAACAGGGAGACAAGGCGACAATGGAGATAATTAAGTCCATCCAATCAATTAATAAAATGATATTACTGTCATAGCAAGACTCTAATCATTATCACTGCCCAATATATGCCTTGAGCACATCTTCTTCCTACTTCTAATTATGATTTATGAACATAATTAGTCAAAAGGAGAGGCATGAAAAGATTATGAACAGAAAGAAAGCACAGATGAGTAACCGCATAGGACCAATATAAAGGCAATAAGCTGCTACAGCTGAAATGCTACAGTAACTGAATTCCCATTCAACTAAAAGAAAATCATAGCACGCAATATTTAAAGCTACACGCATTAGCAAATATTAAATAGAAAAGAGCATCTAGTATCTCTTGAAAAATACTACTTATTATAGACTAGGCAAACAGAACTGCAAACTACTCGGATTCAAGCAACCCAACCAGTCCCAAAGTGTATTGACATTATGCTTGGGCTACTTGGTTGATGCTGGGCAGAAGAATTCATGATGATCTCATAAATCAAGATTTGAAGAGGGGTCCAAAAGATGAAATTGAACGATCCAGTTGATAATCTATTTGTCAAAATTACTGCTGTTGGGCCTGCCGTGACTGAGCACCACCATAGTTGCTTCCGTATCCAACTTGCCCTCCATGAGGACCATTTAACTGAGGAGTCCCATAATTTCCAGATTGTTGTGCAGCTTCAGATCTCCATGCAGCATTTCCATATCCTGAACTTCCATTTGCATCACCATAGCCACTTCCATTGTAGTTACCACCACTCCCTTGTGGTTCATTTCCTCCTGGACCACCAGCATAGCTGTTTGGGGCACTTCCTGATCGCCCGCCCACAGCACCATATACACCAGGGTTCCCATAAGGACTATCACTTCCACCATACCCACCATAACCACCATAACCATATCCTTGATTCCCATAACCAGCAGCTCCACTGGGTGACTGACCTGCAGGCGCTGAACCAGGGCCACCAGTGCCGCCAGATCCAGCACTGCCACCAGTAGCACCCCAAGCAGCAGCATTCCCATAGCCCATAGAACCATAACCAGAGGGAGCTTGAGCAGGCCATGAACTCCTTGGAGCACCAGGTGGACCACTGGCATAAGCAGCATTGGGGATGCCAGGATTCCCATAGGTTGCACCAGCAGGTCCACCATACCCAGTGCTTGCACCACCATAACTTCCATATCCGGCAAAACCCATGCCATTATTAGCAGGACCATAACCGTACCCGGAAGCACCATATCCAGAAGAACCATAAGGTGGAAATCCACCCCCGGTGCTTGGAGGCTGCACATACCTACCAGAATCCATCCGACCATCATATGCATTTTGATTGCCACCAGATGCCCCGTACCCCTGATAACCACTGCCACCTCCTCCCCCAGTACCCATTCGGCCGCTCGCACCAGGATTAGCATCCTTCGGAAGTGCCCGCTTCACCTCTACTTGCTTGCCATTTAAATCGTGAAATGGCTTCTGCAAAACCCTGTCAACTGCATCTTCAGTGTCAAATGAAATAAACCCAAATCCACGTGGCCGTCCAGTATTCTGGTCATACATGACTACTACATCAGTTACATGACCATAAGCCTCAAAATACTCACGAAACTTCTCTTCACTCAATGTCGGAGGCAACCCACCAACAAATATTTTTTTGGTCCTCATATTTCCTCCATTTCCAGAATTTCTATAAGAGTTGGGATTTCCAGCCCTGGACGTGGCTGAAATTTGTTGATCCTCTCTGGAGAAGGCCTTCTTGGCATCTACCTGGAAATTAAAAGGTCAGCAATAAGACCTATAAATAATGACAAGAAAACCATACACAAGAAAAAGAGTTTAACATCCGAAAGTCAAATAGAAAAATGAACAATCTTATTAGAGTTCAAAAGCTGCAATGTTACTCGAAACCAATAAAATAAGATATTCGCTTCATCACTTAACATGAAAAAGAACTATTTAATATCCAATGTAATAATCCAATAAACTGCTGTTTACAATAACTAAACACACTTTCACCTAGGGAAACATACAGATGTACTTCTTAATTCAAGTAATCTTCAGCACAGCAGCAGTGGTTGATTAACTATTGTCGACTAGCTAACTATGTTTTCTCAAGGTCCGCGCTTGTAATTTGTGTTTTGCGCAGCACTACTCCCAACCTCCCGAGTGTTCTCTCAGGCCCGTTTCACCATAGATAGTGAGCCATCAACAAAGAAGTTTAGACCAATGATTACCACCAATGCATAGGTGACCCGTTTGGGGGGAAAAACACCCAGAAAAGAAAATCGTCTAGTATAAAGAGAATCTAAACAAATGAATCAAAATTGGCACATTAACATAAACTATGACAATCATTAAATTTGAAAGCGAAATTATCATTAAACTGACAAACTAAAGATAAAATGACATCAACCAACAACCGAAATTTGGTACCAGCAGCAGCAAATAACATGACAAAAGTTCCCACGACAATCGCAAAACAAACAAATCCGCAATAAGGACCCCAGCATAGAGAAATTTGCTATATTGATTTCAGCCACAAAAAGGGTTAGAGGAAAAGGAGGTGAAACATAATTTCATATATTGCAGAGAGAAAAAGGGAGGGTCAACCCTCCTCTCACCGTTCTGCCATCGATTACGTGCTTCTCCTCGAGAACCCTATCGAGGATCGAAGGATCCGCGAACACAACGAATCCAAAGCCTCTGGGCTTCCCAGTATTCTTCTCTCTCATAACGGAGGCGTGCAAAACATCACCATAGTTGCTGAAATGATCTTTCAGGTTGTCCTCCGTCGTATCCCACGATATCCCACCAATAAAAAGCTTCCCTTGATCCGAATCCATTTCGCTCTCTCTCCCCCGTTGAGTACTCTCCACACGCTTTCTCTCCGCAAGCTAAGTTCTGAAGAAATTAATCGCAGCAATTTTGAAAAGATTTTGGTTTGGGGATTGGGAAGTAGAGGTGGAAGAGGATGAGAGGGTTTGTGTGTGGCCGGCTCGACAAGAGAGTAGGGGTGAGCGAGCGAGGGAGAGTGAGAGATTCGATGGTCAAGTGAGAAAAGGGCCAATGAATGCCTTGACAATAAGAAGTATTCGATTTAGACGGATGAGATTCGTTAGCCTTTCCGGCGGATCGTGGAAAATAAACGGATATGATTTGATCTGGCCTATTTTCATGTCGTTGCTACTTATTGCTTAAATTAATTCACGACATAATAATTTTTTTGGAAAATTTATTTTTAAGAACCAAATTCAGAAATCATTTACTCCCATTGACCCTTTTTTTTTTTTGCCGGACCCAATAACCCTAAGGCTCTTCTTGGATAGGAAGAAAAGTTGAATGGAAAGAAAATAGAAAGAGATAAAATAGGGAGAAAGAAAAAGTAGAGGAAAGTTGTTATCATCCTTTTTGCTTGGATGGATGAGAGAAGATAAAAATAAAAAAAAATTAGCAAATATCTAAATGACTAAAATGTTCTTATCAAGATATATCGTATTTAAAATTAAATTAAACTAAACATTGCAATAGAAAAATTATACTAACATTAGCATAATCAAATAATTTAAAATCAAGTTATTTGGTTATACATTTTCAGATTATTATGTTTTAAAACCAAATTATTTAATAAAAATATTGTTTTAAGATTAAAAAATAAAAAGTGAATAACTTTTTAAATATAATAAAAGAAAATAAATATAAAGAGGAAGAGAGAAGAGGGACAATCATAGAAATCTTGTTTTCCTTTCCAAATTTCTCCATATATGGAGATAAAATTTAGAGAGAGAATAAGGCATGAGGCTCACTTTATTTTTTCCTCTATTTTTCCTTCCTTCCACATTTTCTCCCCTATCCAAACAAGAGAAATCTTGTCTTTCCTCATGTTTTCCTCTCTGTTTTTCTCTTCTCTCTAATTTTCTCTCAATCCAAGCAAAGGGTAAATCTACTGCTCATCAAAAGAGCATAAATTTACAATTATCAGTATTTATTATTAGGGGTTCTCAAGGATAGATAAATTTTAAATTTAAAAAAATAATAACTTTCGAATTTAATTCTTGAGAAAAGTTGGCAAAAAAACTCATGACAAAAATTTTGCTCAATTTTTTTTGTTTGCCAAAATGAAACAACTGTATTAAAATTACAATCTTTTAAACCCCGCACTTTTTTTGAAGACCAAAAAAAAAACTTTACCTAACGATAAGTCAAGGTTAAAAGCTAAACATTTACCCATTTATACCAATTTAAAATAGTTTTTAAGAGAAAATTAACAATGCTCGCCATATCAAAGTGGGGTCAAAGACGGCAATTCCATTTAAAATATTATTAAGCCTTAAATGTAACTAACTCTTTCAAAGGAGAAGTTTAAATATTAATTCGCCACTATCTTTTTTCACTAAATCCCAACCATCTCTGTTTTTGTAAAACTATATGTTTTTAAATTGTCTTTCTTACAGACTGTATACTTCCAGATTGTCTTTCTTACACAATTCATATACATTGTCATCAGTATTAAATACAATGTTGGATTAAGCATTTAGTTTGGTTTTAAAGTCAAGTTCCTTTTTAATTCATATATTAGCTTTCTCCATGCTTTTAGCGTATGCCTTAGCCTCAATCCTTTCTTCTTATTCTTCTTCATTATTACTACCACTACTACTATTATATCTCCCTTCCCTTCATAAATTACAGATGCAATAGCCACAGACTCGCATTAACTTCATCCATTATTTAACCCATTCATCACTTTCTAAATCTTACAGGACCACACCACATGCTCTGTTATGTGGTTTTAATTGTATGAACTCTCAATAATCAGAATCACAGATTTAATCTGTAAGTTATAATTTTACTGAATGTTTCATCCTTTGATTCCATAATTATTTTTCCTCGCTAGAACATGAAACTGAATTAAAACAGAACATTACAATACGTCAAGAGAATTTGTAGCAGACTCTCCTTTCACATATAACAGGGATGGGGGAAGCCACACACCTCCCTCTTATACTGCGCTTGGTTGGAAGGATTTTGTACCCTAGTTTGATTAAAAACAGGTGGAATGAATTTTCCCTCCCCTCTTATCCCTCCATTGCCAAATGAGGAGATTTGGAGGAAAATTCAAATTCTTCCCCTCCTCTCACTTTTTCCCCCCCATAAAATCCACCACCTCCTTCTCCTTACATTAACCAAACACCATCAATCTACTATAGGGCTCTTTAATAAAAAGAACACGTGCAACAAATTTTTAAACACCCAATCATGGGATGTCAAGCAACATATTTATCACACTTCCGTTACTCATTAGTGAACCTGATAACAAAAATATAAACCTTGAGTAAGTTTTCTCCCAAGGGAAAACTGAGAGATAATCATAAATAAAAGGAATGAGGTAATCCCACTCGTGAAACCTTCCAAGTCTCTATCACAAGTCATTATCACTGTCCTCTAGCACAAAAAACCGCAAGTTAACATCTGGAATATCAATTGGCTGGCTACCTAGTATTCAGGACAAAATTTTGAAACAAGTCATGGCTAACCGCTTTAGTCAACGTACCGCAGAACCTTCCACCTCACTTTTCCGTCAACCACAACCAGACTGCAGGTTAAGAAATTTATCATGCTTGAACAAGCCTGGAATCCCCAAGTGTGAAGCTGCTTTGTCCCAGAAAGACACAATTTGACTGAACAACGTTCATACCATGCTCAGCCCCCCTGACCAAGCCCATTATGAAGTGCGTGTTCAGCCAGAAGTGGACACATGGCTCCACTTCAGTACTCGTGCACCTCTCCTCCTGTACAACACAAGTGCAAATACGGGGGGAAATGATTATGCCATCCTCAAAGTTTCAACTACCAATATCATTATCGCTACCCATTATGAAGTGATCAACCCGAGTGTCCACTGCTATCAGTATATACCTTGGCTAACCTCCCTTATTTCTACTTGTCAAAACAATTGAAGCATGAGTCTACACAAGAATTTCCTGCCTCCTGACTGTAGTCAGTAAGGGATACCCTAAATGGAATAAAATCAAAACACAAAAACATGATGACAACAGAGATAATTAAGTGCATCCAACCAATTAATAGAGTGATACTATTGTCATAGTAAGACACTAGTCATTATCATTACGCAATATGTACCATGAGCACATCTTCTTCCTACTTCTAATTATGATTTTAAGATCATAATTAGTCAAAAGGAAAGACATAAGATTATGAACAGAATGAAATCACAAGAAGATAAAAACATAGATGAGTATGCAATAAGCTGCTACAGGTGAAATGCTACAGTAACTGAATTCCCAATCAACCGAAAGAAAAATCATGGGCACGCAATATTTAAAGCTACACGCATTAGCAAATATTAAATAGAAAAGAGCATCTAGTATCTCTTGAAAAATACTACTTATTATAGGCTAGGCAAACAGAACTGCAAACTACTGGGATTCAAAGCAACCCAACCAGTCCCAAAGTATATTGACATTGAGCTTGGGCAACTCAATTGCTGCCGGCAGATGAATTCCTGATGACCTCATAATTTAGGATTTAAAGAGGGCTCCAAAAGATGAAATTGTACGATTCAGTTGAGAATCTATCTGTCAAAATCACTGCTGTTGGGCCTGCCGTGACTGCGCACCACCATAGCTGCTGCCATAACCCAGCTGGCCGCCATGAGGACCATTTACCTGAGGAGTCCCATAATTCCCAGATGGTTGCGCAGCTTCAGATCTCCATGCAGCATTTCCATATCCTGAGCTTCCATTAGCATCACCATAGCCACTTCCATTGTAGTTGCCACCACTCCCTTGTGGTTCATTTCCTCCTGGACCACCAGCATAGCTGTTTGGGGCACTTCCCGAACGCCCGCCCACAGCACCATATACGGCAGGGTTCCCATAAGAGCTATCGCTTCCACCATACCCACCATAACCACCATAACCATATCCTTGATTCCCATAACCAGCAGCTCCACTGGGTGATTGACCTGCAGGTGCTGAACCAGGGCCGCCACTGCCACCGGATCCAGCACTGCCACCAGGAGCACCCCAAGCAGCAGCATTCCCATAGGCCATAGAACCATAACCAGAGGGAGCTTGAGCAGGCCATGAACTCCTTGGGGCACCAGGCAGACCACCAGCATAAGCCGCATTAGGGATGTTGGGATTCCCATAGGTTGCACCAGCAGGCCCACCATACCCTGTGCTTGCACCACCATAACTTCCATATCCGGTGAAACCCATGCCATTATTAGCAGGACCATAACCGTACCCGGGAGCACCATATCCAGAAGAACCATAAGGTGGAAATCCACCCCGGTGCTTGGAGGCTGCACATACCTACCAGAATCCATCCGACCATCATATGCATTTTGATTGCCACCAGATGCCCCGTACCCCTGATAACCACTGCCACCTCCTCCCCCAGTACCCATTCGGCCGCTCGCACCAGGATTAGCATCCTTCGGAAGGGCCTGCTTCACCTCTACTTGCTTGCCATTTAAATCGTGAAATGGCTTCTGCAAAACCCTGTCAACTGCATCTTCAGTGTCAAATGAAATAAACCCAAATCCACGTGGCCGTCCAGTATTCTGGTCATACATGACTACTACATCAGTTACATGACCATAAGCCTCAAAATACTCACGAAACTTTTCTTCAGTCAACGTCGGAGGCAAACCCCCACAAATATTTTTTGGTCCTCATATTTCCTCCATTTCCAGAACTTCTATAAGAGTTGGGATTTCCAGCCCTGGAAGTGGCTGAAATTTGTTGATCCTCTCTGGAGAAGGCCTTCTTGGCATCTACCTGGAAATTAAAAAGTCAGTAATAACAGCGATAAATAATGACAAGAAAATCCTATACAAGAGAAAGAGTTTAACATTCAATAGCGCAATAGAAAAATGAACAATCTTATTAGAGCTGAGAATCTGGAATGTTACTTCATTTAATTACCTAAGATGAAAAGCAACAATTCAACATCGAATGAAATAACCAATAAACTATAGTTTACATATCCAATAACTCAACACACTTCCACGAGGGGGAACATACAGATGAAAATCATTCAAATTGAAAACGAAATTATCACTTGACAGACAAAACTAAAGATAAAATGTCATCAACAAGCAACAAACAACAGAATTTTGGTACCAGCAGTAGCAAATAACATGACAAAAGTTCCCACAACAAACAAATCCACAATAAAGGCCCCGATTTAGAGAAATTTGATATAGTGATTTCAGACCCTAAGAGGGTTAGAGGAATATGAGGTGAAACATAGTTTCATATGTTGCACATATAGAAAAGGGAGGGTTAACTCTTCCTCTCACCGTTCTGCCATCGATTACGTGCTTCTCCTCGAGAACCCTATCGAGAATCGAAGGATCCGCGAAGACAACGAATCCAAAGCCTCTGGGCTTCCCAGTGTTCTTCTCTCTCATAACGGATGCGTGCAAAACATCACCGTAGCTGCTGAAATGATCTTTCAGCTTGTCCTCCGTCGTATCCCACGATATCCCTCCAATAAAAAGTTTCCCTTGATCCGAATCCATTACGCTCTCGCTCACCCTCTGGCTACTCTAAAGCCTCTTTCTCTCTGCAATATAATTTCTGAAGAAATTAATCGCAGGAATTTTGGAAAGATTTTGGGTTTGGGATTGGGAAGTAGAGAGCAAAGATGAAGAGAGGGTTTGTCCGTTTCTGTGGCCGACTCGTGAGAGTGGGCACGGGAGCGCAAGCGAGAGACTCGATGCCAATTGCCAAGTGCAAAAGGGGGGAATGCGTGCTTTCACTGTGTGAAGTATTTGATTTTGACGGATGAGATTTGTTAGCCTTTCGGCGAGACGGTGGAAAATAAACGGATCTGATTTGATGAGGCCTTTTTCAGGTCCTGGCTACTTATGGGTCAGTTTAATTATTAATGACACGACAACGTTTATCTGCTTAAAAATTAGGAACAATGACAAACACAAAAAACATTAAATATGCAAGTCATAAATTAGTGTGCTAATTTTCATAATCGCATTTGGGTGTCTAAATGGAATGTTAGTATTAAAACTCTTGCCAAAAACCCAAGAATACCATTGGATTAAAAAAAGAGTCACAACGTTTTTATTGGTAATCTCTTCTCTTTTTTTTGTGAGAGAAAAAAGTTTAGATGAGTTGGATCCTTACGGCTCATCAGGGTCAAGACATATCTTCATGCTCAAAGAACACTCAGTCGCTCACAAAGGTATTTACATATCATCCACCAACAACGTACTCACATCAATAACATTCGAACTCACAACCTTATGTGTTATAAGCCAACTCTTTACTATTTTTATTAGTAATATCTAGTCAAAACTTAATAGTTAATTTATACTCCTCTATTCCCTAATTTAAGACATATTTAACTAATTAGTTAGATTAAGTAAGTTAATTAATTATGAGAAATAAAGCATATTATTCTAAAAATACCATAATTATTTTTCTTAATATTCTTCCCACTCTCTCTTACTTGTTTATAATGAAGGGAGTATGGGTAATTTAAAAAATAATAATAAATATGAGAAATAGGTTTTATATTTAAAACTAATATCAATTCAAAAATTATGTCTTACATTAAGACAGGAGGAGTATATTATTTTATCAAGAAAGTTTAGTGACTTGATGACCATTTAATTTTTCTTTTGCTATCCTAGTAGTAGCGAGACTGAATCACGCTTAGTCTTTTTTTTTATATATATATAAATTAAGATATTTTTATTAAAATTGTGTAGAGTACGACAACACTAAGAGTCTATTTGGATTGCAGGCCAAACCATAGTTTGGGGACTCAAACCATAGTCTGGGAAAAAAATAATCCAAACAGGCACAAATTATTTGAAACCATAGTTTGGGCTAAAATCATGATTTCGGAAGAAGAGAATCCATTCTGCTTCTGGCTCAAATTGGAGAGTGTGATTATGCCTATCAGAATATATCTCAACAATAATATGATTTTAACATCCCTTAATTTTTTTTATAAACATATTTAATCTTATATCTTATAAATGTATATACACATATTAATTATTTATTAATTATATTATCTTATGTATTATTAATTATGTTGGTAAAAAATATATTATTAACAATTTTATTCCTTCAAATATATAATTATTATATTAACTTATGTTTTTTGAGTAATTTGTATATATAAAAAGTGATTCTAATAACAAGTATCCAAACACTCTCACTTTATCAGAATCACTTTTTCACAAAATCTATTCTCCTAAAAATATATTCTCTAGAAGCTATTCTCCAAACGATAATTTGGTTTCTTCCAAATACCCCTAAAACTCATTATACTTCCCAAAGACACCTACGGAACGTCGTAGCTAAAAGCATGATAACTACCACTTTATCAAAGATTATTATATGTTGTTGTAAATTCTTACGTTTAAGGAGGATGTTACTTCTTATGAAAAAATATTTTAAATAATTATAGATTATTAAAGCCATGTCTATTTATAAAATAACATGCGGCCAAGTTTTTTTAATTGAAGAGTTGCTTTACTTCATGAAGTACCGCTTCGTTACAATGCCATTTATAAATATCCCTCAACATTACTCCATTTTAAGATCCAATGTTCATTACGTTTGTCTTTAATTGTACAGAAACTATCAGTTTATAAAAATCATTCTTATCCCTGACTTAATTTTCTAGAATGCAAACCATATCAAGAAATCTTCATTACATTTTGAAAAAAAAAACATTATTAATTCAATTTGTATCTAGATATCAAAACGGATGGAACGAATTAAGAAGGTGTTTAGGGTAACCCAAAAATACTTATGAAAAGCACTTCTCCACAAATTAAAACAAATTCCTCCACATATTTATTTTGTATATCGTAAAAATAATTTTAAAATTATAAGATGCTGGGGAAAAAAAAAACTCATCCAAGGTATAAAAAGGCTAATGTCACATGAAAAGCTTGTCAAGGGACCCTAAAACCAGACGTGCTGACCCAAATGCTGAATCTTGGACATTTTTGCCTTCCTCTTCATTTTTTTTTTCTGTGGTCAGAACATGAAACTGAACTAAAATAAAACATTAGAAAACACATCAAGAGAATTTGCAGCAAATTCTGCCTTCATCCGTCTGGTTTGAAGGATTTGAAAGAAAAAGGGAGATATTTTGCTCCCTTCTCCACATTGTTAAACAAAACGGAAAAACTTCTATCAATCAATTATATTAACCTAAAACATAACACTAAACTTGATACAAAACTAGTCAATAATAAAAACAAAAAAATATAAATATAAATATAAATTTATATATACCATTTTTAATAAAACATCAAATTATTTTTTTTTATAACTGCATATAATATATACACTAGGTGGTTGATGATAGGAAAGGGGGACGCTTTCCCCCATTTTTTTAGGAAAAAAAAGAACACGCACAATCCTTTTTTTTTAAAAAAAAATCCACAATATTTAATATCTACATATAGGCTTCTTTTTTTTTGGCCGAACAGACATTTATTTTATCTTATTGACCCTTGATTTTTGAGAAAATAACATTCAGGACCCTAGAAATTGTATAAGGCCCTATAAATCAATTCCAGGGTCTTTAAATGTCATTTTCCCCAACTTTTTGTATGGAAACATTGGCGGTAGCCACCGCCGCAATTTGCAACTGCAGATCTGAGACGAAAGCAGTTTGTCTCTACTCTCGTTTCTCTCGTCTTCGTCTTCGTCTTCCTTATTTTATTATTATAATCTCATGCGCCCACCGCATTGCACCAAAATCATTAATTGCCCAACGTTAACATTTTCGAACCTCTTTGGAGCCAAACGGCTTTCAAGCTTCAAACTTTTTCTCACGCCTTGCTTTCTCTCTCTCTCTCTCCCCCTTTTCTCTCTTTGGATAGCCTGTAACTGGGTCCATTGGGATGCTCCGTCTCTTCTTATAAACAACCTGCAACATCGTTCGCCTTCCTCCTTCACTTCCGTTAGAGATGGGCTGTTTTCTCGCTTGCTTTGGCCTTTCCAAGAAGAGAAAGCGTCGAAAGACTCTCTACAAGGTTCTTGCTGCTCCCGGTCACCAAGTAAACACATCATTCCTCCTCTTATTCTTGCTATGATCTTTCTTTCCTGGATTATCTTGTTTCCGATTTAAAACCATGTCCTCATTTCAGTTGATCCGTGGCTTAAAAACCAACTGGATTTTCTGTGTTTCGTCATTTTGCAGCACTATGTAGCTCTGGATTCCTCTGTCACCGTAAATCTTGCCACCCCAGACAACTCTATAATCCCGTATTCTAATTTCAGGTCAGCATTCACTTTCTCTTTCCTTTTCTTTATTTCTCTCCGTGCGTGATTCGTTATTTATCGTATTTTTGCTTTGTTAGAGATGAATGTAGGGAGCAGGCCCGACCCAAAAGCAAGAAGAAAGTCAGTTTTAATTTGAATGTACAGATATATGAACCAAAGCCCACTGCTTATCAGATTTTGGAGAGTGATGAGGAGGAAGAAAATAATAAGGATAATGAAAAAATGGAGAAAAGTAGCTCATCTTCTTCCATCTTGGGAGAAAACTCAGCAGCCTTGAACTACCCGTCAAATCACAGATATCACAACTGCTTAGACAGCTACAACGAGGAGGATGAAATAGAAGATGAGGCACCTGACATTGATGCACATGACGACGAGGATGATGAGTTTGATGACGAAGATGGTTGGGATTATAGTATCAGCGACGATGGCGAAGACCAGGATCGGTCAGAAGTTTGCAATAAAAATCCAGTAGAGAACCAATGCTCAGAGCTAATCAATTCTTCATTGGAAGAAGATAAGGTAAAGAATCACATGCATTCTGTACTGAGACCTGTAGAGAACATCACTCAGTGGAAAGCCATCAAAGCACAGGTTGCATCAAGTAAGCACAGGAGGAAAGAGAATATTCCGCTTGAACAAAAGACAGGCATGACTCTACTTTCAGAACCAGGTTTCAATCTCTTGGAATCAAATGTTTCCAAGCATCTGGTGACAGAAATTGCAGTTGATGCTAGTCTTTCAACCTGGTTAATTCCACCTTACGCGTCTAAGACCACAATTCACTGTCAATGAAGGCCATGACATTCAAGTTGAAAGATTTAAGAGATATTACTTCCATGGACTTGACAGAACAATTCTTTATTCGGTGACCAAGAGGGATCTCACCGCACAGGGCAATAAAATTACTCTACCTTCTTGTGAAGACCATTACTAAAGAAAGGACACTACAAATTTTGGTTCCTGTGCTGCTTAATATTTGGCTTGTCAGTCTGAGCTAATTGGGGTGATTTTTCATTTTTATTTGTGTGTCTGATTCTTTTACTCTTATTTGTTTTGTGAATGATAATGTTGCGATCATTAGATGGTTATCCGTGTCTATTCATGTCTTGGTGTTTGTATGAGACATCTATCAAATGCAGCAATTCAATTACAGAAATTCTCAAATTTTATTTCTGGCCTTGCAGTAATCAGATTGCTGGCACAGGTGCTCCGTGTAAGAAAGAACTAACCAGCTGCAACACACAATGCATCTAAATTTGATTCTAAAACAGCAACACCAAACAGAACAGTGCTTCCCCTAAAATTTTCTATTGTGTTTCCTGATGTGTCAAGCGTCACTTTTTCTAGTGAAAACTCGGCAAACCCAAGTTGCTTCCATTGCAAAAAAGACACTCATGGAGGCACGTTTGTTGATCACATGGCGCCTATGATAAATTATAAATTATATGTCACAAGTGATCATGAAGATTTGTTCCACGTATTGACAATTAGGATAAGGGGAATAATTACAAGGCAGTTGCTCTTCAATAAAATATATAATAATTTACACAACGAAGTGCACAACTCTTGCAGAATCCGTAAATATAACTAAGCATGAAAGAACTCATTTATTTTACATACATTTAAGCCGCACCACTGTCATCATTGTCCAAAATCATCTCGCTGCAAATTAAGTCTGTACTTTGATCTGCATGTGAGAACTCACTCGATCTTCAACCTTGGAAATCATCTCAAACCCAAGTGAGATGAACTGGAACCAAATATTGAGAATGAGAAGCCTCCAATCTTGGTCATTGAACCGGTGGCTGTCACGTGTATTTCAACAATAGAGGCGGCAAGAATGATTTCTTGATTAACCAGCAGAATGTTCGAGGCAGTTTATCCAGAGGATCTCTACATTATTGTACAAATACAAGAATCTGACTCCTCATCCTCTGAGTCGCTATCATCACTGCAGACACAATTAGGAGACCAGATATGAGATAGATTTGAACACATCACAGATTCAGGTCTATTAATTATACTCAATTTTGTTTAGCACGTTGAACCTGTATTATCAAATACTTTAAAGTTGCATCCCAGGTGAGCAAGAAAACTTCATATACTATAATTCCTTTATCCTTTTATTTTTCTGTTTTACTTTTTTTTCTTGGAGAAGTTATTTGAGCACAAGTTACAGTATACAAGAGAACTACAGCTTCAACGCATTTAATTCCACCAGCGTATTTAAGAGCAGCTCCCATAACTTCTGAAACCTGCCTAAAGTGTAAAGACCTTTGTCCGAACTCTTAACTGTACATCATCTACTTCCAATAGTTATGTGATTCAATGAAAAGACGATATAAAGTGGGTCCAACGTTCATACCAAAACTTCTCTCTACAATTACTAACACTTTCTCCTCTAATTTCTACAGAATGTGAGTTTCTGGATGTTGACAGCTGCAGCTTGTAACCCCTTTTTTTCATAAAAAAGCACTAAAGAATGACCAGAACACGGCACCCAAGTGCGTTTTATCCAAATGTCCTCTTCCATGCCTCATTAGGCAGATAAATCAACCCTAAATCCTTTGTGATTTAGGTTTTGGCTATACTTTGGAACCCTATCACGACATAAAGCTTTTCTACCCTATCGTCTCCCTTACAAGTGGGCAGCTAGGGTACAAACATTAAGAGCCCGTTTAAAATAACTTATAAGTAGCTTTTCAATTATGATTTGCAGAATACGAGGTAAAGATATGACAGGAGTTTTTTCTGGACTTGAATAAAACGTGCTTATAAGTGCTTTTGAATGCTATTCCAAACAGGTCCTAAACCAATTAACCCTCCGGACCTGTAGTTGTCTGCATATTCTAGTGTACTTGAGCCAATTAGCACATTTCCACGCACTCTTCCATGTCAAGACATGAAACTCACATTTTTGTTTTATTTTAACATAATTTATTTTCTTTGCTTCCTTGATAGCAGGGCCTAAGTAAGAGGATTTCCCTCAATCATGCATTCCTAAAATTAAAGAAAAGTGAGAACAATATATAATTCAGTGATTCATCATGGTGTTGGACTCTTCAGAGAAGAAACACTGAACACGAGGTTTCCTACTATTAGAGCACAGGACTCAGTAGTCATTAAAAAAAAAAAAAAAAGCGCTTCAGTTAGCTAATGAATCGTCAGATAATTGCTCAATATAAGTGGCCCTACTCATGAACAGCACCATATTTGAGAGCTAAAATACAAGAACAAAGGAGCTTAAAAAGGCCTCCAAAAGCTGAGAACAAAATGGTGCAGGCACCAAGAAATTAATCTGCAGCAAATCCTGTAGGCCTTGGGCTTAAAAGTCCAGGTAACGCCTTACAAGTCTGCATAAAGTCTGAACCAATCCAACTCCGTGTATCTTTTTAACTAGTCTCAAGATCTTAGAAGCAAATGAGAAGCGTTTAAAATTTCTTTTGGCGCACTCATCACACAAATCCCAAAAGAAAGTCGCACTTAACAAATGATAAGGTATCCTCCAAAAAGTACAAGTTTTTTTAGCCTGACCAGAAAGGACAGTGCAAACGTACCACAACGATGCTATGCATATGATAACTATCCTAACCACGCAAATTTGGGGGTTAGAAGTGAGAGGACTCTAGGTTTTCTTGATCAGAATCATTCCTTTTTTCAAGGCAAGGTATGACATGACATAAACGGCAGCTGGTAAGAGGGAAGCTAGTAGTTCTCAAGAGATCTAAACAAACGGTAAGCCATAGCTAAGTTGAGAATCGAGGTAGATACTAAAAAAGGAAAAGAAAACAGATGGTAGTCGTTTATAACTAAATAAGCTAAAGAAAAAAGGAGTGAGGGAAAGAAAAGGCAAGTTCAAAGTAATGTATCACGGAAATTGGCAGCGGGGACAGAAAAAGGGTGGGGGGACAGAAGAAAAGGATAACGGAACTTTTCCTGAGCCAAATTCAGTAGATACAGATCAAAAGCCACCGTGACTCATCTTGTCCAAAATAGATAGCATTAAATCAGGCAATCCATCCCAAATCAGTTTCCTGTTCCTAGTTCAATTTGCCGTTACAGTCTTACAGACACCTACACAAACTAAAAGTGGCAGTAATGCCTCGCACTCTTTTTTTCCAGAGGATAATGCCCTGTACTCTTAAAACTAGAATATTTGAATCCAAATAACTAATGATCATTTTGGAACACACGTTATATTCTAACCAGAACATGTTCCATAGGCACACTTTGCTTCAGCGGCAATGAGCATGGAAATGACAAACAAGTTTCCAGACTTGATCAACTTTTTTGCAGAGAAATGCTTATTCTGTGCAAGAGCTATCAAAATCATCCTACCATGATAAAGAACCGATAAACAACAGATTAACAGACACGTTATGGCTACTGAACTAATAAAATCGGAGATATCAAAATTGAGGGGGTGGCAGCGAAAGAACTGTTGTTACTCTATGACCTGATTTATGGGCATATTAATGGAGAAATTTACCTCGGTATGAATTCCAACACCTCAACAAGTTGGTTTCCATTTCTGTCGTTCCACTGCACTTTCCGTCGGGTTTTATCCGACTTCCTCGAAAGCCCTCCTCTACGTGGCGGCAACAATGAATGCGAATCGCTATCATCTTCTCCATTAGTTCGATCCTCAACCCTTTCAGCATCTACAGAGGCCACAGGCTTATTGACGCAGCCGTTAGAATCCTTGGCATCCGTATCCATTAACAGCTACACTATTCCAGATAGGTCCACCGCGATTAAGGCGGACCAAATCAGCAAATCTTGGGCTTAGAAAGATCCTAATTGCCTAAAAATCACGTCGCTGATCCTGAATCACTAGAAATTCAGAGTTTGGGGGGGTTTAAAGATATCATTTTGTAGAGGTCAACGCCTTCCCCATGATTTAGCTGTATGTTGAAGCAGAGAAGAACTTGGAGAAAACCATCAAAGGGAAAAAGAAAAGAAAAATCCCAGACTGGCTTCAGCTCAGAGAGAAAAACTGAGTGTCAAAAGGAAGTTAAAAGTTTATATTTTTGCGGAGAAAAAGACGGGAAAATATTTTCATGGCATAGTAGCACCCCACCAGAACCGAAATTGAACCATAAACAGCTAATAAAAAAGCAAAATGAACAGAAGCGATCGCCCAGCTGGGAAAAAAGAATTATTCATTTAACAGAAAAAAAAAAAGAAAAATTACGCTCGTGATGGTTATTGAATAAGAGCATAACAGATAGGGACGGCGGCAATGATGAAAGAATGGAAGAGCTTTAAAGGATTAAGAATTTATTTAATTAATCGGCAGACCTTATTCGAATCGAACGGTGGCAATTCGAAGAGAAGATAAGGTGGTGTGAAAAATCGGAATTGGGGCACGTTCGTTAATCTCGTTAAGCCGCAGATTATTGACACGTCACAGACGCCAGAAGACATGTCCTCGTTGCAACAAAATAAAAATTGACACCTTTGGGCATTTTTTTTTTAATAGGAAACTCGCAACCTCTTAACAACACACATGAAGAGGAATCTAAACTGTTCTTCCTTCACCATTCGTCTTTTTCTGAAATCAGAGGTGGCATTGATCACAGAGTCAAAAATTGCTATAAAGAGTGACAAAATCAAGCTAGATAATTAGCATACAAATAAAATTTCTGATAATTTTTACATACAGGAAGTATTAAATCTATGAAAATTAATGGTAGCCAAATTTAGATCCTTCCAACAAATAAAATTTCTAAATAGGAATTTTCATCGATTTTTTCATATCGTACCTAAATAAATCCTACAACCATGACAATTTGACTTGTGAGAAAGTCTTCAAAAACCTTAAATATTTTCATAAATGTTGAGAGCAATAAAAATATATCATTCATATACATACCAAGGCAGGAGATGAATATATAATAGAAGTATATCCAATCATGTTGAGTACAAATATAGTAAGGTAGCAAAGAGTAGTATAATTAAAGCAAAGTAGTTGGTAATTCATATGATAATTAATTGGTAAAGTTTGATGATTTTTTGTTGGAGGGGCAATAAGTGGGGTCAAGTCGTTTTTGGAGCATTCCAAAAGCAACATTTTCAGAATGCATATGGCGATTCATTAGGGCTTTGGTGTGTGTAAGACAGGCATAGAGGAGAGAACATTCATTAGGCCAAATTTTAAAATTCTAATTAATGATTTTGGTCTTATATTGATATCTTCTTTTTGTCTAAAGAAAAAAGAGAGTCTGAATTTACAAAAAAAAAAAAAAAGTCCGTATTTGCATGCAAGTTGAACATTCTTTAAACTTAAATTGAAAAATTTGAAAGTCTCCATCAAAGTTGTTTTCGGATAAGCAATTTGTTCGGTATTTATCTGTTTTTCAACATTTTCAACTTTATCCATTATTTTTCTAACTTAATTTCCTAAAAGTTTGTAAAGATCGAAAAATAAATGTGAAAAAATTACTTGAGTAAAGATAATTCCAATTGAGGCTTCCAACATCCTCCACTTGTTGCACTGTAGGCAATCATGGAGGAAGAGAAAATGATATTGAATCTAGATCCCAAAACTTTGAAATGTTGATTAAAGATTTGGTCTTTTACGTGTACAAAAAAAAAGATTTGGCCTTTTATTTATAATTTTTTTAAAATATATCAATAAATTATTGGAGCCACTTTAAGTTGAGGGTTTTTGTATATTTATTTTTTTTAACATTTTCCGCTTCATAAATTACTTTTTACAGCTTTTCTAGAATTTTTTAAATTGAGAAATAAATTTGAAAAAAAAACTTAATGATTAGTAAATGAGGCTCCAAACATCTCCAACTCGGTCGCCAGAATCTTCAACTTGTTGGGTGTGATGAGCAACATTTTCACTACCAGGCCTTTACTAAGTGTAAGTTAAAAAAAAAAAAAAACTAGAATTCTTAAAAAAAATTATTTCTCGAAATCAAAGTGTATGTTAGATAACTAATGAGTTGTTGATTGAGATGATAAGCAATATCAACTTCGTAAGGATGAATACAAAAATTTGAATCCCGAAAAGTACATTTGTTAGGGAGATTTTAAACTTAACGCTCTCAACTTTATAGAGATTAATCTCAGGACTAAAATAATTTAAGGAGACTCTGAATTTACATAAAAAATATATGATACGTAAACATTTTTATCAGCTTAAAGATTTAATTTCTATCTACTCAACTATCAATTGATCTCTAAATCATAGTTTTAACATTTTATTTTGATCAAAATGTCTCTTTTTATGCTAATTATTATTTTAACAATCATTTAATTGTTTATCTCTGCCAAAAATAATTTTAATATATGTTTTCAAATTTTCTGTTATATTATTAAATTTTGATCCTATTATAAAGTCATACATCTTGCAAATATATATATATATATACATATTCAATTATGCTATAAGATTATAAAAATGATATAATTTTGAGTACATTAATTTAATATGTGACTTTTATAATAAATATTGAAATAGTATTTAAAAGATAAATTAGAGATTTCATACGATGAGGTTAGATTAATAAGTAAGATTTTTTTGTTGAAAGAAATAAATAAAATAATGTCGATAGTCTAAACAGAAACATATGCTTTTAAAATAAGAAATATTTCCATAATTAAGATATAATAACATAATTAAAATATTGCACTTGGCCGCCAATCTCACTTCTTTTTTGGGCCTGAACCAATCTCCCTTCGGACAACGGCGGGTATTGATGTGATTGTTGCCCTCCCATTTAGGTCGCTCGCCTATCAATTATATTATTCGTACATTAACTAATTTACCATCTATAAATACGTTTTACGTAAATCAAAATAAATTTTTTTAACGTATTTATCTCGTATTCTGTAAATTATTATTAAAAAGTAACTTATAAACTACTTATAAATTGTTTCAAACGGACCCTTAGTCATCTAACACTCAAGTAACTTATATAAAATTAGATTTTCCTTCAGCCATTTTTTTAATTCTGTTAGCTAATATTAATTAATTGCAACCAGGAATTTACAAGACTATTGATTATATTGAGGATCTCATTTTTTTTTTCTTAAAAGATATTTTAAATTTAAAATAGTTTCAGATGTGTCAACAATGTATTTTTTAAACACTGGAATCATTGGCAACACTAATACCCCGTGAGAACGGCATTTTTTCAAAAAAAAAAAAAAAGAATGTAATTTAATGATTGATTAATTATTTTTAATTATTTAATATAATTATATTTTTTTATTTTTATGATCTACTATAATAATTATTGATAATTGACGCAGACGGACAAAAATTGATGTTTGTGTGTGCGCGCGCGTGCAATGGATGTGAATGTTTAAATTAAAGGGAAAAAGATAGGGGGGAAAAAAAAGCGAATGAATATTATTTTTTTCCACAAAAACAAAAGACTTTGTCTTTACTTGAGAGGAGAGAATCCACTGAGCCCAAACCCAATCCACTGAATGTGGACGCCAACGCCCCGTTGCGGGACAGATTCAGTGCACTCTGTATTCTCCCTCATCAATGCATTCCGTAATTATTCCATCTCCGTAGTCATTAAAGTTAGTAAATTTTTGGGAAAATCATCATATGCTATTGTGAAAGAAGTGTAACTAAAAAAAATATCCTCCAACATGCAAATAATAAGTTCATCTTGCTTAATTGTTATTAAAATTTAAGGTGTAAATTTGTCATGGAAATTTTCACTCATAAACATTGGGTATTCAAAAGTTTTTTTGGGTGCAAGTTGTCTTAAAAATTTAAAATTATGACTATTATTAAAAATATTAACAATTAACATTAGTCTTTTAACTGTGAGGGTAATATTGTCACAATTTTAAACTTATTCACATAAAAAAAAAAAAAAACTTCAGATTCCTAGCACTTTTAAGTAAAAACCTTCAAGACAAATTTATATGGTGACCCTTCTTCCTTTAGGATTTCATAATGAATTTTTTCCTAAATTTTTTATACGGTAAAAGAATCAGATTAATGATTATTTCTCTGATTAAATATATTTCCCAGACATTCCCAAAAAACAAAAACAAAAAAAAATCCTCCAACATGTAAATAATAAGTTCATCTTGCTTAATTGTTATTAAAATTTAATGATTATTTTTTTTATTTAAGGTGTAAATTTGCCACAAAAATTTACACTAAAAAACATTGAGTATTCAAAAGCTTTTTTGAGGTGCAAGTTTGTCTTAAAAATTTAAAATCATGATAATGTTATCCTCTATTATTAAAAATATTAACAATTAACATTGGCTTTGAAACTATTGTCACGATTTTAAACTTATTTACATAAAAATTTATTTTCAGATTCCTAGCACTTTTAAGTAAAAACTTTCAATACAAATTTACACGATGACCCTTCTTTCTTTAGGATTTCATAATGATTTTTTCCTAAATTTTTTATACGGTAAAAGGATCAGATATGATTAATGATTTTTTTCTCTGATTAATTATATTTCCCAGTCATTCCCCAAAACAAAAACAAAAAAAAAAAAACTGGCTTTGAGGCTCAACTTCATTATCAGATTCTGTGACTCAACAATTAAAGTACGTAATAATCATCGGGAAAATTACTATAAATTTTTAAAAATTTAATTACTAAAAAGTTTTAACGACAAGTGAATGTTATTTCCTACACTAAAACCTATTATTACAAACTCTATGGTTGTTCACAGATTTTTGTGTGATTAAATCTTTTTCTTGGCATCTAATAATAGTTCCCCGTAATAATTTATGACACACCAAAGGGGAGGCTAATAATCAGTAGCGTTGGCTGCAAAATGGGTTTCAGATTCTTCCCTCATCCTTTTTCTCCTTTTCTTTCTCCGCGTCCTAATATAAAGTGAACAAGCAGAGAGCTAAAGGAGACAAAATTAATAGGATAACTATTAATGAGAATCATATACTCAACCTAATTCAAATGGCTTGGCAATTAATCCACACCAACTTCCACCATTTAACTAGAAACTGCATTACCTGCCTCATAAACTGTTCAATCGGCGCATGAACAGTACCATTGATAGGCACATCCTATGTTAATGTTGTCATAATGAAGTTTCAAACAGGATCTGTTCCACTGGACAGTGAGGGCTAAGACACCCAAAGATAAATGAATTTCACATAAACAAATGAGCATAAATTCCTCTGGCTTGATGAGAGCATCGAAGCGGAACAAGTAGCCTCTTCAATTTCATCCACTGTCAATGAATCTGCATAAATTGCTCAACATAACTTCACTATGGAGAAAGACAACAAGCAAAGCCCCTGATAATATCCCGCTTAAATTCTCCAGATATTTCAAAACATGCAACAACCTACAGCTACAGAAGGCAAAAGCTTTCTCCATGCCTCGTGTATTTGCAAGGGAGAAAAGCAATAACATTAATATGTTCACCTTGTAGAAACTTTAATATACTTTCCCAGTGCAGACGAAGCTTGCACCTTTTGGTACGTTACAGCCATTGCCATCTTAAGATCGCTAAGCATGCCTTTTTCAATCAAGCTGCAATACCAGAATATCCACATAAAGAATGATGCCGTTCAATTTAAACATATGAGCCATAACACCATGCCAGCAAGAGAAAATGTTATGGCCAGTCTAAATTCATGTGTTACCAGCTCCTATGACTAACAATAAAATATTGTTAGTGCTGTCATTTGATATCAAAAGACAAAAACTACACCTATTAGTTCTGCTTCTATTGAGGCAAGGGAGTGCCTCTTAGCTTGATAGCACCGATACAAGAAAATGTGCATATGCATTAATGATTGTTTCTTTCCAATTTCGATTTTACCAAGCTCTTTTTAATAAAAAATTCAGCAGAGGTTCTTAGGCAGATAACATAAACACATAACTTAAATGCATAGTACGCTCAATGGATAAAGGCATAAAACTGAGATACAACCATTACTTGCATCCTTGTAACAATTATAGAACATAGATTCCTCTGCCAACGAGCTCAAATTTTTTTGAGAAACATCACAATTGCATGTCAACGATGATCATGTAAAAACTCATCCTAACTTATAGTTCTGGTTTGTCTGTGAAGTACAAGAGAGCTATTGATGCATGTGCTTCGCACCAAACCAGCAAGGCATTTATTTCAGAACAGAGAAATAGGTAGAAACAATCTCGATCAACAAAAGCAGAAGGCATTATAAGGTCATCTTATGTTCAGGGACGTATCGAATTCTTGTCTTGGATTTCTTGAATGGAACTTCCTCAACTGTGAACCATAGCCATAAACTACTCAGTGTGCAAGATACAGGTAAAGATAAACCCGCTAAATATACTACAAATTCTATAACATTCAAGAATGTTAAATATCTATCAAACTGTATTGCTTTGAAAACCTGCTATTTGCCAACAACAGACTTGTAACCAATTGCCTACTAGTCAGGAAAGTAAATAGAGTCAAACTGCACAGTTTTTTCCTTATAAAAAAAATGACAAATTTTATTCCATCTCCTGGCCAGGAAGAGCATGCATAAGCATTTGTGGCGATTCAAGCTCAGTTAGCAACGGTCCCCTTGCCTCCACACATCTCAATTTTCGGTTACTTGCTAGCAACCCAAATAGTCCAAGACTCAAAACCAGCACCACAGTGGCATGCACAGTGAAGATGAAATGCATCAATGTGATACCCCTCAGACTATCCTCATCAAGATCACAATGAACATCGACATTCTCGAGAGATGGTGAAGAAAGTGAAATCTTTTTACACCCCTTCAACATAAAAGCATCAGTGTACAAAGAAAATCCAGCTTGCAGCAGCCATGTACCCTTAAAAATCAATCCCGAAGAGAGCAAAAAATCGGCAAAAAAGGCAGTTGGCTTAACTGACAAGTACAGGCAAGCACCTACGCAAACGAGAGTTAATGCACCCAAGAATCCGTAGACGACTCCACCAAGACCCCCAATTCCTTTACCGAACACTGAATACTCCACGAGAAAGCAAATGGATCCGAAAATGAAAACAAAACTCTCATTCACCAGAGATGAGCCCAAATACTCCTGAGCTAAAATGAGAAGGATCAGGACCCAGAATATCAAAAGTGCAATGGATTGCAGGGAAAACGCAAATCGGTAGGTGGGGTGACCGGAAAAAGATAAGAAGATGACAAACTCAGAGAAGGAAGCGATAGGGAGGGCTACAAGGAGGAAATAGAGATCAATGTTCTTCCATGCGGGGTGAGAGAAATACCATAGTTTGGATCGGAAATTGGACGGGCTTTTCAGGTAAAGGGAGGAAGAAAATAGCAAGCGGCGTATACCAACGGGGAATAAGAAGAGGAAACCTGAGAAATGGGTCGCCACCGATGCCATCAGTTAGGCTTGCCAGCCTTCGTCTCTGTTCCGTTCTGCTTCACGTTGACATTTGCTTGTGGCCGTCTGGAATCAGAGGAAAAGGAAAACTCGGCGTCGACCACACAGAATACCGTGGCTGACTGACACGTCGGCGTCAGAATGAAGTTTGAGAATTACAAAAAAAAACAAAATAAGTTTCAGAAATTATTATTTTTTTTATTTTAAAACTTGTTTGGATTGTTATTGAGATTTTTTAATAATTATTTTTTTATTAAAATCTCTTCGTAATTCTCCTCTTATATTTATATATCAAATAAATATCCTCAAACTTACTCCAATACATTAAAAAAAGCATGCTTAGTTACACCTAACACTTGGAACTTTACAAATTAATAAAGATATTAATAATAATAAAGTTCGTGAAGCCATATTTTTAATAATACAAGTCTGTGTTTTCCGAAGTGCTATTACGTCTAAACGCTGAACTGGTTTATTGAGCTTGTGCACGTAAACAGATACCACAATGTGCAAGAATAAAAAACACAAGAATGGGGCATAGAAAGCATTACGCGTGCGGAATGTTAGCAATCTCCCATCTACTACTTTTAATCATAATTATGACGTTATTTATAGTTTTTAATATAAGTCTTATAACTAGTACCAGGGAGGGTAGGATATAATTATGATCTCCAAGACAAAAGGACCAAAGAAAGAACATAGCCGAGGTTGACAAATGAGACTGCAACGCCGACATGTTGGACTGCTGGTGGTCGGAAGAAGCACGTGCACACCAAATTTAAGGTTGCTAATGCCTCGCGGAATGGTGATACATGCTTGCCTGGATAAGAAAAAAAGGGTTGCTACACTGCCCACCGTCCCTTAACCATCACCACCTGTGCTTGGGTTCGCTCCAATGTATTTGGACTAGAAAGAAGTCCACATATTTAACCCCAAATTCAAAGACATTGAATTTGATGGTTATTTTTCTCTCTGTAATTTTCATCCTTCAAAGCGAGGGTCGGAATGATGCCAGATGGATTCATCCAACGGTGGTGGTGGTGATGAAGTTGGGCCCACGAGCGACAGACTACCCATTAGAACTCGAGATCAAGATATTCTGAGAGTAAGCCACAGGGACCACACTCACAAAATTGGGTTGAATCCAATGCATTCATGAGTTGCTCTAGAATCTTGGACTAACAAAAACCATAGCTAAAAATCAAAGCCACCAGATTGTGTGGTTCCTAACGTTTCCTTCTTCTCCACCACACTACCCTCCAAGATATGAACCACTGGCACAAAAATTTACACCCAAAACCCCCATCTTTCACACAAAGCTAATAAAACCCATCACCAAGCACCCATCTATCTCCACCTCTAAAATCAACAACAACTAGCATCTTCACCGAGAGAGGTTTGGTTTCCGAAATGGCTTCTGCAATTCCTGCGATTGGGTCTTCCTTCTATGGAAGTTGGGGAGCTTCTTCAATGGCGGGTGAGGATTACAGCGTGTTGGTGAAATCGGTGCCTTCACAAGTTCGATTTGGGGGCGGGAAGGCAGTGAGGTGCCAGCCCATGATGAAGAACGTCAATGAAGGGAAGGGTCTGTTTGCCCCTGTTGTGGTCCTCACCCGCAATATCATTGGCAAGAAGCGATTCAACCAGCTTCGAGGCAAAGCCATTGCTTTGCACTCTCAGGTATGCCTCAATTCTTTCACATGTTGCTGCTTAGTTGCTCGGTCTCTAAATTTTAAGGATATATTTTGAAATTTGGGAGAAAAGAAGCTGGTGGAATATGTTTTGTATTGATTTGTGTTCATATCATATGCATATTGAGAGTACGTTTGATTTGGACTGACTGGAAACTACAATTTTCAAGTTTCATTTGAACCTTTATTGCTTTTGTTTGGAAAATTGAGCATGAGATAGACAAAGCTTTTAGAAGGGAAATGTTCAGCTAATTAGTTCTGAAGTCTGAGGGGAATTCTGTGTCCATGATTAGACGAAGACAAGTGAACTAATTAAAATTGCATGCAAACTCAGGTACCACTGCGTTAGAAAGTGTAAAAAGCCCCCCAACTTCAAAGAATCCTTTCATGGCTGCACTATAGTGTGATTTTGAGCACGTAACAATGTGGTTTTTCAACAATTTTGTTTGAAGCAGCTAGTGTTTTTAAAATCTGGTCATGCTGAATTTTAGGCAGAGAAGGTGGCAAAAACTGAGTGGTAGGGAGGAGACGAGATGCAGAATTTGCTAATATGGTTTGAATTGTGTGTCAGGTAATAACGGAGTTCTGCAAATCAATAGGAGCAGATGCAAAACAGAGACAAGGACTGATTAGGTTGGCCAAGAAGAATGGAGAAAGGCTTGGATTCCTTGCATAAAGGATTTAGCAAATTGTAATCATCATCTTCATGGGGTGAAGAGTTGAAGTTTGAACTTCATAAATGTCACCTTTTCACATGAGAATGTAAACTAGGAACTCATCTCCACTCATGCAACCTTCATTCTTCAATTATACTTGTCTTATTCTGTTCTTTATATACAAAAGATCAAATTAATAAGGCCCTTCATCTATTGCCATCCAATAAATGGCATCCACTTTATTTGACCTTTATCCCTCTGATATTTATTCATCGTCTCATTGAATTGACATAAAATTACAAGCAATAAAAGAAATAACTCCACTCCTTAATATAAGAGTTTGTTTAATATTTATTTTAATCCTAAATGTAAAACCTCAATCCATTTTGTTTCTTATATTTATTAATTTTTTTCCAAGATAATTCTTATAATAATGATACTTTTAACAAATATACTTCATTAATAAAAATACTTTAAGAAAAACAACACTTATTTATCACAAATAATTAATTTAATTAATTTTTTTAATTTATTCAAATTAATCAACTAATTTTTATATTAAAAATCAGAACTAGTACATATATAACGGTTTTTCTGACTCATCAGGTTGACTTGATTGCTAACGCAGATTTATATGTTAGTCTGATTTTAAGAGTAAAATAACCAAAAACCATAGTTCAATATGAAACCAAACACACCATGCATCTAGAATTTGGCCTCAAAATGAACTCCCGTTCTGTTTCCCTTCACCGATGTACTCATTTGCATCAGTTCAGAAGGAGCTTGAGTGATTCTTCAAACTTTTTGTTTGGGGGGGGGGGGGATGAACAAGAAAAACTGCACAGAATCAGTACAAATCGCGGTCCATGTTGATGCAAAACATTCTATAGTGCTACAAAAATCAATATTCTTTTGGTAATACATCCAGAAGAGAGCAAGGGAAAAAAAACAAAGGAAACTAATGTTTGAACCAAAAATCTATGCTCTAATACACATGGCACAAATAGGTTAAAAGACTGGCATAAAAGCAAGGAACGATCCACTAAGAGATCACACACTGTATCGACTCTTTGCTGATCTATCCCTCTTCGAATCATCCTACACCATGTAGAGAAAATTAAATTACGGATAATATTATTTGATAGTCAATCTGGAAAAAAAAAAAAAAGAGTAGAGCAGAAATATACATGAGCGCTGTAATGGATCTTATCATTGACGTCAATGATCTCCTTCCATTTCCTCCCAATGCTCATCTGCACACATTTCAAAACCGTAACAATCTCACATCAAAAGTGACGTGATGAGTTTTGGTAAACTAACTTCACAATCGGATGAACAAAACATATCACTGACTTTGGCAAAGAAGAGATGTAACTAGTCAGAACAGAATCAATACAATTCTGGAACTCGTTGAATCCGCAGGGACACTACGTTATCAATTGATATTAAAAGACACATAAACAAATATAAACAGGCCGTTCAATCATAAATGCACTGTAGAGTTATTGATAAAATTTGGAATACGACATCGGACACATACACCCTTGAGAAGACAACCTGACAGTATAGGGAAGAGTAAGAGCTGTAACAAATAATTCACTCTTGAATTTAGATTCTTTCAAGAACAAGTAAAATTTGCTAGGCAGGAGAAAAGGGATGGAACAAAAATCAGGGACCCACTCCTAAACTAGACATACTTCGAGTCCTAATACATACATAATTCACGTCCATTTATCTCATATTCAATTTAAACAAGCACGCTATATCCATACCCTTAAACTTGTCTCCTGGTGAAAGATTGAAAGAAGGATGCTAAGAGCCTAAGACATGAGAAATTCACAAATCTAATCAAGATAGACCGAGTCTACCCAAGACTCTCAATCTTTCCCATTCAGTTGCATGTCTTTCCCGGAGTTAAAAGATTGCTGCTATAAAACTAATGCATCATTAACCAAATCAAATTCCAGTTATAGCAAAATCATCGTTGGCATATAGTGAGCTCCTTTCCAGTTTCCAAAATCACAAATCTTCCATTTTCTTTAATGGAGATCCCAAATGATTTTGAAATAGTACCAGCTCCATATTCAAAGGTTTTGACTCTCTCTCAATTTATGCAATTACATTAGACCATGAGGACATCATGGTTAAGCCCAAATCATTAGTAATAACAAGTCAACTACATGAAGAAGACAGGATGGCTTTTACATGCCAGCATATAGTCGTAGACGGATCTGAGGAGATGCTCCCCTCTCCCCCACCCCCACCCAGAAAAATAAAATAAAATAAAATAAAAACAACTTCCCCACCAACATGCAAAGATGAATAAAAATGGCAGAAGAGTGTGCTCCCCAACCCCCAGGGGCGATGTTGAACTTATATAAAACAATTATGTAATTTCTAACACGGGGCAGTGCTTGGGAAAGCGGCAAAATCATTTACTTTTCCTATGAGATGACTATAGGTATCGTCCATTCTGAGAAGTTCAACATAAACTCAACTATCGATGGATTTTACAACATAAAAGGATGCTATACTATAAACAAATTACTTTAAGTGACGTTGCAAGTATTAGTTAGAAAGAAACCAGACCTGCGCAGCCTCGTTTGCTGCTGTCTTTGTCCATAATGAAATTTTGTCCTGCCTCTGGCGCACACTGGCAACCACACCACATATGTCCTCACCCTCATCAAATTGCTCCCCAATCAAAGCCATTAACTATAGAACAAGAATCAAATAATTAAAAAAACTGTATATAAGATTCTCATGTATTTTGCCAAAAGAACAGAATGGCCAGCAATATCATTACAGTTTCAAGCCACATGGTATCCAAGATAGCCTTTCTGCTGCAGGCCGCAGTCCACTTTCCTCCACTAGCGCACTCAGGATCTTCCCATTTCGGTTCAATTCCAGTTTTGAACAGGTGGAAATCCGCATTGCCAGGCAGTTTGCTGGGCTTAAATATCTGGTCATACAAACTACAGGAGGATATTACGTTACAAATGTCTTGTTATTAGCAAATCTGATGCAAAAGAGTAACAACAGAAATCTCTTAAAACCCCATAGCATCATTTGATCCCATGCTTTGTATATGAAAAACTTTTCTAAACAAACATACAGAAACTTCGAGACGGTGGATCAACAGAGCCTCTCCCAACAAAACAACCTCAGGAGATCTATGATCTCATCAAACTTTCGTCTAGCGGCCCTTGAAATTCTCCGAATCCATAACGACCAGCTAAATCTCCCGCAAAAAATATAAAAAGAAATGAAAAAAAAAAAAAATCACGCGATAGGAAAACGTACCACCAGAACTCCTCGACGGTGTCAAAGGTGTAAACCTTGCGAAGCGAGTTTCCCCAAGCAGCACCTTGCTTAGACTTTGTTTGATTATCGAACCAAAAAGTCCACTTTCTATCCAGTGTATGCTTGGAACCTGTCTCCGGCGCCACCGCCTCCGTCGACGCGGCCACAGCTTCAGCACTTTCAACTACTGCTTCGCTCGCCATCCCTTCCGCGGAGAACAAAGGCTGACAAATCTGAGGTTTAATGACCAGATATTATTGTTCTTCCCCCGCTTTTGGGCTCTTTATGGGTCTAAGACTAAACCCTCATATTGGGCATATGACTATATAGCCCAAAGATGTTAAGGAATATCATCAAGAAAGATTCATGTCCCAGCACTAATTGTAATATTGGTACTAGGATTGAGTCTAGTAAAAAAAACTAGTCCTTCACAACGTAATGAACCTAGATTTGAATTCCAGCTGAAGAGATGTCTATATTTAGTGCCAGATAATGCCTCGAATATGATTGCTTTCAATAGAAAGATGTCTATACTTTAGCAACAAAAAAAAAAGTAATATTGGTTGTCATGACTTGAGTTTTGATCCTTAGCTCATTACAAGTTTAGAGAGATACTATGCTTAAGGCTGCTATATCACCTGTAATTTTAGTTGCCTTAGTATTATTTTTGAGTTAAAGGGATACTTTTAATAACTATTATAATGAAAAAAGTTATTCTAATCGAGAGGCCTTTTTTAATTGAATTTCGATGGTTCTAAAAGTAAAATTAGATTCAGTGAAGTGCTGGTCAAAAAAAATAAAAATTAGATTTAGTGAAGAAATACAATTGATCTTTATATGTATAAAAATATCACTGTTTATTATTTTCTGAAATTATGTGTTTCTTGACTCTTGTCCAATATATTCCCAGTTTTACTTTTCAACAGTTGCTAATGATTTCGTAAAATGCACAAACTCTTACTCCAAGAAGTGAAAGGATAATTTGCTAACTTAATAATTTAAAATATAGAATTAATCAATCTAACAATTTCTTTCATAGAAAGAAGTATTAATCTGGGAAAGTTATTCCTTTTGTAGGCCTAATAATAATGCTTAAACATGAACCAGTGACACCTCCAAAAACGTCAGTTTCATGCTAGGTATGTGAAAAGGATGGGAATAGAATTCAGAGCATAAGCAGCAAAGACAGCATGTACATGCATGAACACTGTAAAAGATTCAACAAATATGCATCATAAAATTACGCATGCAAGCCACGTAAATCTGTGGAGCTTTGCTGTCTCTTGCCTTTTGTGTACATCTAGATGAACCTTCTCTTCTCTGCTTCTCAACCCCATTATCTGCAACTAAAATGAACGTTCATGTTCTTCAAAAAGTATCGCATATATACTAGCCCTGAGTATTGTAGCCAAAGAAAGCTTGAGGAAGAAGAGTTTCAAACATAATGGAAGGAGAGATAGAAAGGGAATCACTCATAACTGAGGCTTACAATGCACCCGTTACTGCACAGAGAAGGGTCAGAGATGACTTGGAACTTTTCTCCCCAAGCCATGTAAGTAGTTTCATTTCATTGCTCATCTTTCTCGTAGACCTTTTTGTGTTTTTCAATTTTGTGGAAAAAAACAGACTGCCTTCACTAACATAACACTTCGTTTTTCATGGGTCCATGTTTGGCAGACATGCCCAGAGCATTGACAGCTCCCGACACAAGACACCCACATGGTACTCCACAACATAGGCACCACAACTTGACTGTTCTTCAGCAGCACTGTGCCTTTTTTGATCGAGATGACAATGGAATTGTTTACCCTTGGGAAACTTACATGGGTAAGATTTAAGAGCTGTTGTTGTTTGCTGATAGCCATTATGATTTTTCAACTGTCCTAAACTTACAAGGGTAGCGCACGGTCGTCCTCCCCCCCGCCCCAAAAAAAAAAAGAAAACGTCATGCTTAACTTGTTAAAAATAGATTCTCAAAAATCTGTTTTTGACATGTTCAGGCTGCGAGCAGTTGGATTTAACATCTTTGCCTCTTTCCTTATGGCAGTTTGCGTCAATTTGTCTATGAGCTATCCTACTCAGCCTGTAAGTCATTCATCCAACTCATCTTAGAAAACAAGAAGGGAAAAAAAAAAAAAACAGAGAAATGTGATCTAAAATTTGATCTATCTTCTGTAAGTTCCCTTGGTGATTTAGTTCCTCATGCCTACTTTGTTCCATTGTTCCTTCAATTGTAATCATGTTTAAGAGTAATATATGCATTTACCATACAATTTAAGTTTGAACTTCGGAGTGCACAAATGGCTATAAGCCTATGGAATATATAAACAGTAAGAAAAATGCAATTTTGCAGAGTTGGATACCTTCTCTTTTGTTTCCGATATATATACACAACATTCACAGAATAAAGCATGGGAGTGACGCAGGAGTTTATGATACGGAAGGACGGTAGGCAATTATGAGTAGCTAGTTGTCACAATATGTCAAGCACGCAATTTGATTACCGAGCGTTTGACAATATGGCTTAATGAAACTGCAGCTACGTACCAGCAAATCTAGAGCACATGTTTAGTAAGTATGCTCGCACAGTGCCTGACAAGCTCACACTTGGAGAGCTCTGGGAAATGACCGAGGGAAATCGAAATGCATTTGATCCCTTTGGCTGGTAAATATGTATACCTTTTTTTCAATTGCCTTGTCATATGGTATTTTGTTAATAGTTGATTTACTTTATATAAATGGCAATATGGAACTAAAATGACAGCATTCCTCACATGAAAGCTTCTTGGCCCTTGAAAGTTCTCAAGTCTGAAACATACTAATGGAATGTGTTTTTAGGTTGTATCTAAAATGGAATGGGGGTATCTGTACCTTCTTGCTAGAGACAGTGAAGGTTTACTTTCTAAAGAAGCAGTAAGGCGCTGCTATGATGGGAGTTTATTTCAATATTGTGCCAAAATGCGGGCAGGTAACTTGGGTTGAAGCAATTAGGAGTATATGGTAGACTCTGCTGTTTGGTTTGATTGGTCTGATTAGCGATTGATGCTGTAAATGAAAGGTGAACTCATGGCATCTGATGTGAAAATCTTGGAACATTAGCTTTGAGATCGACTCATCCATGAGCTCTGATAGTTCAATACCATCACTTCACAGTCCTGTATTACCACTCGTTTTAATTTGTAACTGGTTCATGTAATGTAGTTTTTTTCATATCAGTGAAATGCCACTACAATGTTAAACTTACCTACTTTATTCAGTTTCTGCAATTTGAGACAACAAATTCTACAATGAAGAGGCATAAAGAAACCCAGCTGGCTGGCTTCTGTTTCCTTTAAATGGGAGCTTATTTCTCACATCAGATGCTGCTTTTATGAGACTCAGAAAAGGGTAGAAAAGAATACTATTATGTTACGTAGCATATTAGGCAACATAGTACATTGGATTTGGCAGTTTAAATGTCCTTCCTCCAGCGCTTGGAAGCCCTTCAATGCTGCTGTATTGGTCCCAACAATGCCCCAAATGCGATAGCCCTCACCGATTAGTTTTTTCCTCGCATCAGACTTGTATTTCTGTACTGATACCAATTCATCAGCATAATCTCTGCAAAAATTCAAACACCCAGCCAGAAAATGAAATCAAAGAGGGTAAGAACATATACAGTAGCAATGGGATATACTAAAGGAAGGAAAGGGATGTACTGACCTCAATACAAGACCAGCCCAGCCATGATAACCACCCGGACAAGGTTGTCAATGGTGGCTGCTCTGAGATGCTCTCTCCTTGCAGAAACCAAAATGATCTGAACTCCTCTGGACTTCAGTTCATTGAAAAGCTTCAAGGAGTGATCAAGAGCGGGAGCCTTGGCTTTGCTCATCCATTCCTCTAGGGATGTCAAGTTCAATTTATTTCCCCTGTTTTTAATCAAGAAAGCCCATCATTCACAGTGCTTGACTAAGAACTCAAGGAACCGTCTGTCACATTGTCATTTTATAAGTGGGGTGTAATACCATAGTTTATGCTATTGTATATGCCTTTCTGTTTGAAACCAAGGCTATTAGAGTGAAAATGACAACAAACAAACAGCACTTAATGTAATGTGGCCAAGAAGAACTAGTAGATGAGATTGAATCAAAGTTACCCGTATAAGTTTTCTTTGTAGTAAGGAACTGTTGAAAGCAGAGTATCATCTATGTCAAAAATCCAAGCGTCCCTGGAGTCTTTCTTCAGATTGCAGCTGGTGCTAAGATAAACCAAGCATTCCTCAGTGGCAATTTCTGAATCGACTCTGTACTGAGTGGATCTGACATATTTCCCAATGAAGTATGTGCATTCTTCAGGCACAACTTCAAAGTCTCTAATGTTATGCAGTTCAACATTCATTCGCCAACTCACACAATAATTCTTCAAGCTGATCTTCAACCCATTACGGGTCCTCTGGTTCAATATATTCCAATCTGCAGCAGCAAGAGGAATCAAAAGGCACAAGAAACCCAAACAATACCCAAGAATTTTACCCATTTTTAGAAAATAACTCAGTTTGAGGAACTAAATGGATTGGAGACTGAAAGCCTTATTTATGTCTGCCATCGATTCAGCATAAGACATGACCTCACATGGGTTTGCTGGAAACTTGACTTGCTGCGCCGCCTTCACATGCTGCCATCGCTGGCAAAGGCCTTGATGAATTTAGATTGATTATAATCAGGCAATCATGTCTTAAAAACAAAGTTCTATTTTTCATTTTTATATTTTTCCTAGTGCAGAAGGATTTAAACCGTTTGAGATGCCTGAAAGTCACAGGCTACGAACTGACAGGAATACTGTACGCCTCCATTTGTCTAATAAATCCTGCGATTGGGAAATTGGAATCACGTTCTGGTTTTGTTTGTAGTTTCAAGTACATAGCAAGGAACGACAGCAAAGACCGTCCACTTTTTCATGATCTCCACTAAGAAAATGACTAATTATTGAAACCATTGCAATATTCACAAGGATGTGTTCACTTGCTTCATGGAGCATCTCCGTCGACATGGCCATCATGATTCCACTTCATTGATGCCAACTAACATCCAGGTGTTGTCTCCTGAATTCATAGGACAAATATCCACATGTTAAGTTTTTTTTTTTTTATGATTTGATATTGTTTATTAAATATATTTCATAATTTTGATTCACATTTTTTGGTTAATTGTTTTGATCCTTAAAGTTGAACTTAATGTCAATTCAATTCTTAGTCTATAATTATAATACTTCTAATTTAAATCATGTCATCACGGGCAAGAATAATACTCCTCCAGTCCTTATTATAAGACCCCATTTGACTTTTTATTGGTCCTAATTATAAAACCCCAATCCATTTATCTCTTATATTTATGCATTTTTTTCCAAGATAATCCTTCTAATAATGATAGTTTTAGCCAATATACTTAATTAGCAAGGATATTTTAGGAATGACAACACTTATTTATTATAAATAACCAATTTAACTTACTTCCTTAACCTCCTCAAATAAGTCAATTGGATCTTATAATTAAGACCGGAAAGTAGTTTGTTAGACTTTTATAAAACATTTATTGATGTAATTGATGGAATCAGCTATATAGTTTTTCGCAAAATGTATTCAAGTCATCTCAATTGCGACTTCACATGTCAAGCACGTCAGATAAATACAGACTATTTTGCGGTGTATTATTCAATGTGATCGTGGCTCATAGCCAAAGAATGAACAAGTTAAAAGCTAAACATAGTCAGGATTTAGAAATTTTTGACAGAGGAGTCATACATCGTCCAATGAACCCATTCAAGACTTATTGGTTGAAACTTTCGAACAGGGTAAAATCCTGGCTGCTCCATTGAAGGGTACATGGAATAGAAAAACGAGTAGGAAGTAATACAGATACTCGTGAATGCTTCGAATCCTTTGGCAGCGTGCTGAAATCACTTGAACCTTGAAAGGAATTATTATAATTTAGACAAATCAAATGTAACTCAACGTTAATTTCGGTTGAACTTACAATGTGATGGGTAGTAAAGTTCATGATTCACTTTTAAAAGTTATAAATTAAAGTGAAATCAAATAATTTCAAGTCATATTTAATATTTCTTTGCTAATGGATAAATCAACAAGTAGAATATTTCACATCATTCAATCCCAAACTCTGTAGTCGGAATCAAAAGTCGAAGACAGCTGTGTTGCCTTAACCGTCGAATGGAAAATTATGATATTGAAAAAAAATAGTTGAGAAGTCAACAAGATCCATTTGATAAATGGCAATCTTTCTAGCTATTCTGAGCTGAGCTCTAACATAATGATTACACTGACTGCAGCAATCCCGGGCCTTCAATTGGTCGGGTTATGGCTGTACCTGTAGCTGAAGAAAAAGATAATCAGTTTGAATCAAATGAAGAGCAGGGGAATCATGTTACATATCATGAGCCAATTGAAATTAGGTAGGTAAGCTAACAAGTATTAGAATTCTCTTTGTAAACATTTTAACTAGCCCCAACAGATAATTGGATTTGTGATATTCCTCAATAATTTGAGTATTTTAACCCCCCCCCCCATTTGATAAAACCAAAACAATGATCTAACAGAAACTTGAGAAGTAATGACTATTTTAAATATAATCAATGACCAAAGAAGAATAACGTCTTGTAAATATTGTAGAGCCCCAATGGAGCAGATGTCAGCACTAAAAAGGCCAGCACATCTGTAACGATGGACTCTGTTAATTTTCCAGACTTGTAACTGTATCAACCATTGTGCGTTATGGGAGATACATGACTTAAGTCTGGGGAAAGCAATGTTTTTCAGGGTACCAGAAATGAAGGACTTAAACATTCAGAAGGCACATGATATTCATTTTTATAATAAATTTATTTAATCAAATCTTTCTAAAGCAACAATTATATCACATCGGGCATTCCACATCTTAAAAGAAATCAAACTAATAACAACACAGCCAAGAAACAAAAAAAATAAAGCAAAAGGCATGTTTCAATATTGACAAAGTACAGTAGTTGATAGGAAGTAAGGCTGGGATCATGGGAATAATGATATATCAACCATTGAAAATAAAAACAGGACAAGGAGCAAACAGAAGATGTATCGAACAGCGAAAAGTTGGATCCCATTTAAGAGACATCCAACTAGATATATCCGATAACATTTATGTAGCTGGCTCTAGAAGCATCCATCATTATATGCACATCAATATGCACAAATCAGGACACTGTTTAGAGTTGAACCAGCGATATTTATACATTCTTTATGCCCCCTAACTCACAAAGAAAATCATTGCTTGAAAAAGTTGTCTGATTGCCTCTACATAAGCACTGCAAGTCTGTCACAGATTACCCAAACCAAACAGAAGATATAGTCACCAGAAGTTCAAGCATCCATTCAAATATGAGCTTTTTGGGGAAAACAGCCATAAGACAGTTCTAAAATGACGGATTATCAAATTTCAGATTGCCATCCCGCTCCTCAATAGACGTCTCTCAACATCTCTGTTAAAAGCAAGACAGGATAATAGACACGACGACACCAACCCAATGAAAGTGCATGTGACCTCTGAAATACATGGAGATACAATCCTTCACCACATTGCAAGGTCTCACAGTCAAAGAGGGCAAAACATTCTTCCTGAGATCAGGGCCCCCCTTTCTTAATAGCATCCCTAATAGTGCCACCAAGTCAAGTAAATGGCAATCTACTCAGGCGACCTTGATGCCCATCAGCTTCACCAATATAATGTAGATATTTTATGCTGGTGATTTCAACAAAGATTAGGGACATCCTGATCTTGTTACCAGCAGTATCTGCAGATCCTAAAAAGCAGATAATACAAATAGTTTTATTGTTTTCTTCGACCCATAATTTACAAAGCGAGAGATCTAACCCTTAACTATGGGATTCGGACAGTACCATGAAAAATATTCTTCAATAACCACATACGTTTAACCAAATATTACTTTCAAAATGAGCATGAGCCATTTCATTTGATGTCAAATATTCAGGCTTGCTAGAAAACATACTTAGGTTTTCCAAGAAATACATTTTCTAAGCAATACATTATTTATACACACGCATAACCAAATTGAAATAACAAAAACTAAGCATGTCCCGCGAACTGACCTCCCTTCGCAATCTTCTGTCGCTGTTAGCTAGGACAAAGGGCTACTGAATGACATTTATAAGGAGCCTTATATTAGGGAAGTCCGGGTTAGAATTCTAGGAGGCTTTTTCAATTAGGTTTTAAGGATTCGAGTCAGGCGTTATTGCCATGCAGGCTTGCCTCATTGTTTTTTTTTTTTTTTCAATTGTTGAAGTTTTGTTCTTGCAAGGTCTAACGCCAACTTCCTCCAATTTGCAGCCCACAACAAGATACTACTTCTTTCCAGTCAATGGGCTAGGCCCTCCCATGAGCTCTTATTTATTGTCCATGAAATAGTTTAGGCCTTTTTCGAACCCATGACCATGTTTCCAGCTTGAGCTTCTCTGATTCATTGTCCATGAATCAGCCATGATTTGACTCTTGAGAGCTTCTTCGTGATTTTTTTCTTCGTGATTCACTGAATACTTTCTTATTATAAAATGATGGAGAAAAAATAGATAGAGAGGTAAATCTCATATTGCGACAAACAAAAATCTCATTTTTATAGAACTTACAGTGGACATATAAAAAATACCCTTCTCACACAAAAAAAATACATTTATTTCAGGAATTCAGGTTGGCTTCTTGGTGAAGAAGTTTAGGAGTTGGAAATCAGTTTTTATTTTCTCTAAACTAGAAAAAAGCATAACCCAAAAAAAAAAAAAAACACCATGGACTTCCTTGGACAATTGCGGACCAGCTGTTAACAAGAAATCAGTGAAATTTGTCAGAAAAATCCAAGATGAGTTAAATCCTTAAAAATGTTATCTTTTTTAATTGATTTGTCGACTTTTATCTTATTGACATTTCTTCTCTACATTATTTTTGCTCAAACGCGTAAGATTTGGCACTGCCCTACAGGCCGCAAAGAAGCAATGCCATTAAGCAACAAGGGTAATTGGGTAAACACAGTACAGAGGTTCCCATCAGAAAAGTGGCAACCACTGTTTGTGCCAAGAAGCCAAAAAACAAATGCAGAAACTCCAATATGCCCCAAATCTGAGCTTAATGACCCATTATAGTAGTATGTATAACCATCTTCAAAAACCTCTCATATAGAGGGGTAACTCAAGCTACCTTAGGATAACAACCTTGTACAAACCCAAAACAATGCCAATATTTTCCAAATATTTCTTCATCAAAAGATTTTACATTCTTTCCCTTTGAAAAAAGAACGAGGGTAAAGGATGGTTACAAATCATTCTAGTCTAGGATTGAAAATGGGAAAACAAGCATAGCTAGTTCTCCCAAATTAGTTAACCTCTACCAGTATGAATAAATAAAAGCCATGAACAAAGGAGTAAAAGCCTGATTCTTGTATAAACTCCTAAATCTTCTCAGTAATTTCTATTATAATACAATTAAAATTATGACTGACTAAATAACTTCAATTCCTGACTTTAGTTATCACAGATCCTGTCCACTGGCTGGCCGAAGAGTAGGACTCTGTGAATGAACTATTGCCACGGCGATGGACAAAGATTGCAGTGGCGACAAGAGTGGTTGAAAATGAATATAATACAAATCATCATGAACTTTCACCATCCTCAAAGTGGAGCTGACCTCGCCTGATCCCTGAAAATTTGAAGGACGGCAACAACAAACTCAGACAAAGACTTTATATGTACAGCAAATGTGGAAAGCATAATGCAGTAAAACATATTGAACTATTAAAAATTAGACCTTGGTGGCCATTGGATCAATCAATGAACAATGGTCATTATCATATCTATTCATAATTGCAAAAAAAAAATTTCTTAAAAAGAAGAAGGTAATCACAATATCATTTACCCCAATTCTATTTAGTTATATTGATATTAGGTGTAATGTCAGTATGAACTACAGCAAAAAACATCAAACATGATATGAGAATATTAACAGACCTGCTTAACTAAATCAACTGACTTGCACTCTCCTTGCATATCTACTTGAGGGAGAAAATCTCTTTCAAACGATCTCCTCTGGAGTACTGTCAGAGGGCAACCCTCATCCCAGCCACCACAGTCACAACAGCCCCCAGATCTCCATCGATCTATCAGGCTAGACGGGCCGCCTTTTCTTGTTCTTGGGCCACCATGTTGGCCTGCTGGTATTAGAATGTTCATGCCAGGCAAGCAATCACTGGTTTTTTGACTACTTTCAGAAGGCAATGTAGTTTGCTTGACTCCAGATTTGTTGAGAAAATTTAAACCCCAACCTCCTACCTTGCCAGGCCTGCCATAAGGAAGAAGATCTTTCACAACAATAGCAGCCAACTCAAAATTTGGTGGAACATTAGTTTCTATTACATCATTCTCACGTAGCGCATATGACTTCAAAGGACAACTTTCCACTATGGCACCAGATCCGCCAAAGTTTGAGAGAGCTCTGCGTTTTGATGATGGACTAGTTCTGAATACTTGTGACACCTTTGACAACCCCTTGTTCTTCCTTTGAGTATGACTTGAAGCATATATCTCTCTGTCATGATTTTCATTGTTACCAAATACCACAAATGCAGTTTCTAAAACTTTATAATTGTTTGGGCCAAGTGTAGAAGTTGTTGATACATTCATCTTGCCAACGAGTTGCAAATCATTGTCAGGGATCTGACAGCCCTTTGGCCACCCTTTTCCTATAGAACAAGTATACATAGTCCAAAGCCTTAACATCTGCTGGATCTACCTTTCTCAATATGGCCATATAGACCTCCTTTTGATCATCTGTAGAAAAAACAAAATGAGGAATTCCTTTCCTCCATTTGCATCGAAGCATTGCATGAGAAGGAATAGGAAAAGTAGATGATAGCTGGTCAGAACAAGTAGAGCCTGAGCTGGAAGTAGAGGCCATATTTCTATTAGCAGAAGCAGAGCAAAACTTGTGGCTTTTCATCATCGGTGCTTCCTTTTCTAGTTTATGTGAGGAGATACTCAAACCACTAGGAGAGTCCGTGAAATCATAGCATAGAAACCCTTTATCATCAGTTAAATTCATCCTGCTGAACCTGTTATTGCTATCTGAATGCTGAAACTGGTGAAACAGAGGATTACTCAATATATTTATCATACTCTTACTCCCCATCACTGTACCTAAAGTCCAGTGTTCTGAAGCTTGATCATTTATACCTCCATTCCTAGTCCCAGCTGCTTCAGGACATTCAAAGAATAGCTCACCTGAATCACAAGCATCCCCACGAATCAAGTCAGCATAGCTTTCTGACAAAATTCCCGTGTTTGTGTATCCTAAATTCACGGGTGTATTGCAGTGACCTGCTTTCAATGCACTCATGTGTATATATTCTAGGCAGCGGCGAAGATATTTCTCATCTACACTCACCACATGCCTTGGTATCCTGTGGTTGAATCCATGAACACGTCGGAAGAATATATCCTTCAAGAAAGCTTTGTTAGCTTGCGACTGGATATATCTATAACTGCGGTCCTTTGTGAGTTCGCTCTTTTGATCAACTTCTTTGGTTGTGAATCAGAAAATTTTGAAGAGTTATCATCTGATAATTCCCTATCTTTGCACAAGCTATTCATTAAACCCTTTTTCCCAGGACGGCATATGATTTTATTTTCCATTTCACACCTGCAACTAACTATTATGCATTATGGCAGGCCGTTTCTTTCAAAATCCTCTGCTTTCAACTGAATGTTCAAGATTCCTGAAAAACAACAGAAATTGTTACGAACCTGGTAAAAGATAACTTGAAATATCAACAAATCAGAACTTCAAAGTGGCATTTTGCTCTAAAGGGTTGACCTATAAGATTTTTCGATACATTGAGAGGCATCTAAACTATGGTACTCTTTTACATATACCATGACATGCAACTTTGGAATTTAAATCAATTAAAAAAAATGGAAAATAAACATGAAAGAGACCATTATAGCACTACAAAGAAATCTGGAAACCATATACATTCTCAATAGAAAATGGAGAATTAATTGACTAAAATGCTCTTAAGTTCAGCAATGTGTATGCATGATTCCAGGATTTACGGAAGCTCAATGAAGATACAATTCCACGAATTAACCACTACTAGACCCACTTACTCAAAATCAACACTTTATTCACCACTGTCTAGGGAGGGTGGGAGGGTCTTTTGAAGAAGTGAGGAAGAAGAAAAGAGCAAGGACGTCCAGACTTCCAGCAATTTGCAACCTAACCTCACAAAGGAGGGTCAGTCAATCAATGATTCAACTAACAAACTAAAGTTCGTTATATAGGGTCAGTCAATCAATGATTCAACAAACATCTAAGGTTGTTATATCCAAATCTATAGAAACAGAAGTGCGGAAAGTACTCCATTAACCCAAAACAAAAAACAAAAAAGCTATAAAAAGGAAGCAGAAAGCATGAGCGACATAGTAATTACTGCTATTACAAAGAACAACTTTCTATTACCAGAGAAACTCGATCCAAGAAGAGTCGATTCCACCTTAGTCAAATGAACACATATAGCCGAAGAGAAAAGGCTGGTTCTTCGAACACCAAGACTCATTTATCCTCAAAATTGGAGCTTTTCATCCCGGAACCAAGTTCAGAGGACACGCCAGAGAACCCAATTACCCCAAACAGAGTGAAATGAACAGTAAAAGGTCGAAAAACCCAACTTAGCAGCACATGGGAAGCAAGGATCAGCAGAGACACAGCGACAGCCACCACACGTAATTATAATACTAAGTTCCAAAACTCGTTTTTAATAATAATCTTTGGAAAAAGTGAGAAATTGTATAATATTTAACACCACAAGAGAGAGAGAGAGTAGAAACCAGACGACCTAAACGAAAGGAAAGAGTGGCGAAGTGGTGTCATAAAAATGGGGTTCGTGAGCCATGATTGTAGGATGAAAATTCTCCCACTACCCCAGATTGCCCAAAAATCAGGGTTGGCTGGTAGGACCCAAGTTCTCAATCTCGCATCTGGCGAAGTAAGCCGAGTGCCCCAATGTCCTTTGTACCAAAAGCTCTTCAACATGGATAAAGGAAATGGGGGTAGTGAGCGACAAAGAAAGATGTCAGATTTTGATGAGCTGGTGCGCATGATAGGGAAGTGAGTCCACTAGAGCCCGAGGAATTTCTGCATGCCACTTGCAACGCTGAGAGGAAAAATATATGGAGGAGATCTAAGAAAAGAAAACAATCAATTTCTTGAAGTCGGAATTTGTGGGGCCAATGCAAAAGAAATTGTTGTTGTTCTTGATGCAGACACTGAGACACATGCATTGATTAAACTTTACATTTGCTTGG